>NC_138992.1:26454006-26678075 GCF_964341445.2 Mesoplodon mirus | reverse complement strand
CATCTTGAACTGATGAAGAACAGTTCTGAGTTTATGTGGTTCTATTCATTTCTGTAGCAACAAACGGATACCAAATTGTAATTTTCTTAAAAATGCTTAATTTAGTAATGATGAAAAATAAACACAAGGAGGGAGTGTAAGGAAGATAGCAGTATCTAGATGTTAGTCTGGGCTAGACTACAGGAAGGGACCTATGTCAGCATGGCTCATTAGTTTGGGAAGCTTCCGATGATTCACTTCCAGAAACAGCTTCCCTTCAATTTCAGCCAAGTCCTCTGCTACTGAGCGTGTGCTGTGTAAGAGCCCATATGTATGCCTGAGGCACGTGTGTATCCCACGGAAGAAACAGCCTATCTGAGACAGCCCACCTCGCTCCACAACTCCATCCTGTCCCTTCGTGTCTTCTCAAGGACTTCCCTCCTTCAATTAATTCTTTCTCTCCTAGATCATCAGTTTCTTTCTCTTCATTGGCTCAATCACAAAAGCCTACAAACATTATCTCCTCTCAATATTGAAAAATAAAACACCCTTGCAATGCATATCCCCTTGTAACTGCTACCCACTGCCCTACTCCCCATTCAGGGTAAAACTTCAAAAAAAATTAGCTGCACACATTGATTTCTGCTTTCTCTCTTCCATTCACTCTCCAACCCACTCCAATCTGGCTTCCATCCCCATTTTTGCAAAGAAAATGATCTTGACAGTCACTAAGACTTTGTTGTGAAAGCCAGTGGACATCTATCTGTTCTCATGTTACTCAACTTCCTAATAGGATTTCAACACAGGTGACCACTCTCTGCTCTTGGTTTTCAGAATATTGCAGTTACCTAGTTTTCCTCCTGCCTTTGGGCTGCCTCTCTCAGGCTGTTTTGTTGGTTCTACATTCTCTACCTCTATCTAGATGTAGAAGTGCCCTTGGACTCAGTCCCTGGCCTTCTTTTCCTCTTTACACTCTCCCTGGATGATTTCATCCATCCCATGGTTTTAAACAGTATGTAAATGCTGAAGAACCCCTATTTTATAACCCTAGCCCTGATGACTCCTGTGATTTTCACATTCATACATGCAATTAACTCACTTGACATTTCCACATATTTAACAGACTTCTCAAATTTATTGTCCCAAACTAGCTTCTCTTGAACTTTTCCATTCTCAGTAAATGACACCACTATTGACCCAGATGCTCAAGTCAAAAACCTGAGTGATCCTAAATTTCTCTCTTCCTTAAACCCTACCTCATCTCCTCCCCACATCCCATCTATCAGCAAATTGCATCAGTACTATTTTCAAGATCTATCTTTAATTATTCAACTTAATCTCTAGATCCACTTCTACCTCCAAATTGTCATCACTCATCTGGACTATTACAGTGGCCTTCCTGCTGCCACTCTGCCTCCGTACAATACATCCTGCAAATAGCAGCCACAGAGTCAAGAAAAGAAAGAAAGAAAAAAACCCAGATTGTATCATTGTCCTGTATAAAGTCTGTTAATATTTCTCATTGCAGTGGGAATAAATTCAAACCAACCCTACCATGGTTTACATGGCCCCATATGAACTAGCTTCTCTTCCACTTCTCTAACCACCCCCGTGCCCCTCACTCTGCTCTAGCTACACTGGTCTCCTTGATGCCCCTCTAACATGTCAAGCCCTTTTCTGCCTCAGGGCCTTTGCCTCTGTTCTTTCTGCAAAATTTTACCCCCCATATCTTCCCACAGCTGGCTCTTTATCATCCGTTAGCACTAATGGTATTTCTTCAGACAGGTGTTCCTTGCCTTTGTCCCCATCAGTCTTGGTCAAAGCACCTCATTCCCTTGGAAGCACTTACCACTATCCAGAATTAATTTGTTCATTTGTTGGCATGTTCTGTGTCTTTCACAGACAGACTATAAGTTCCCTGAAGGCAGAAGCCTTGTCTGTCTCCTTCACTATTGATGACAGGCCTAGCGAAGTGCCTAACATGTGAGCACCCAGTAAGTATTTGTTGGATGAATTCATTCAACAGCTATTTTTAGAACCCCTACAATATGCCACCTACTGTTCTAAGTTCTTGACATTTTTCTGTGAACGAAACAGAACACAGATCTCTGCCCTCAGAGCCCTAGTATTTTAGTGGGGGAGATGGGCAATAAGCAAGACATAGTAAGTGACAATACAGTACGTTTAAAGGTGATAAGTGCTGTGGAAGAAGAGTTTCTGGGTGAAAACTTAGGATATTCCCCAGTCTCTTCCATTTGTGTGTAAAGTGGAAAAGTCATTTGCTTTGCAGACCCTTGAAATCTTGGCTGCTAGAGATGAAAGATGAGATCCTGAGCAATCTCCCTCTTTAAGGCTCAGCTCCCTTATCTGTAGAGTAATACCCATATCACAAGATTGGTGTGAGGAACAAAGTAATACAGATTTAATACTGTCTCATCCCTTCCCAGCCACCCACCCTCACCCTATTATTCCAAGGGGAGGACACATACAGTGCAGCATTTTCTCCCTCTCTGAACCCCCAGCATGCTTCAAAACAAAATCAGCCCAACCTTCCTGAAAATACTCAATATATCCTTACTGAATAAATATGTGGACTAACAAGTGTATGGATAATTTCAGAGCAAACAATCAAAACTACTTGTCTTCAGAAACAATGCTTTTTAAAAGACAGAGCAGGAAGTCCTCACCTTTCTTTAATAATTATTTTTCCCTCTTTATCACTTAATTCCGTATTTACAGATCCCTACTGTTAAAGATGGAAGGATCTGCTATCCACTTAGTCTTTCTTATCATATGTAAAAGTAAAATCACAGAGATAATTATTTTATAGGAGGATAGAACATTTATTGAAATGGAAACACTAATCTTTATTTTCATCATGCTGAAGTGTGTGGTTACAAACGATTTTCAATAAAACACTATATATAATAAGCAAAAAATAAGTTAATACCATGTAAACCTTACATATAGTTTCATCAATTAACAGGTTTAAGAACAGACAAGCCATTTAAGACTCTGGAGCTACATCTAGTAGAAAACTGCAAACACTCAAACCTTATCAACCCCAAGTAAGACGCTAAGGAGCTATCAAGACTTCTTCAAACCAATTACACAAATACATTGTTCTTTTTGGTTACAGTCCCCTGCTATGCACAAGACCACTGGAATGCTGTAACAATTACACATTTTAAAACGGCAAAAAGCAAAGCAAGGAGATAACATGCCAGCCTTATAGAAGCTGTCTTGAAAGTGCAAACTTTGCATTTTCTCTACCTGCACCACTAGGATAAGTACGGGTACCTCAGACGACACGGCAGGATCATGAGCATGCTTTCTATACACACAGGTGGGACATGTACTGGAACCAGGTGTCCATGCCTTCGAAGATACCTCCCGTTTTAAACAGTGAACAGGCTTCAACTAAATATAGTGCAAATCAAATACCGAGGAGCAAAAACGACAGAACGGAGACCGCCACAGGTCGACCCGCTGCTTCTCCACCTGGCATCGGGCCACACGGGACAGACTGGCACACGGAAGTGACATCTTCTCTCTAGGGTTTGATATGACAGGTGGTGCGGCGGAGCGAGTGCAGGGCCACCAGGCAGCAGCCCCGCAGCAAGGCCCCGATGTTGTAGATGGGATCTGTTCCCCCCCTCTGAGTACTGAATGCCCACAGCACGGTGGGGACCACGGGGGCCGCCACGGCCAGGAGATCCACCAGGAAACTGCTGCTCCAGTACCGCCCCACGACGCCCCCGCCGGACAGCGGGACCAGGCCGTTCAGCCTTTCCTCCGCGGAGCCTGCAAAATCCAGCTCTCTCATGAGGCGGTTCCCACGTGCCTCCGGACCCACCTCGGCGGTCGGGGTCTCCACGGGAGACAAGAGGATGGCAGAGTTTGGATTTCTTGGAGTTAAATCGACCACGAGGGCAGAGATGGACTCCAGGAAGCTTTCCATCGAGTCGGCCCTGGACTCATCCTCGGGGGACGTGGAGCTGGAGGGACAGGGGTCCTGGAGCTTGAGCACGTGCCAGATGAGCTCGGAGACGGCAGGGCTGTAGGGCACCACGTCGGTCTGCACGGCCTGCTCCGCCACCGCGCTGCCCTCTTCCTGACCCTCCAACTCGAGGATCTTTGCCCCAGGGCTGGCACGAAGCAGCTCCAGGTCGCCGGCCTCCACGGCGGTGGCTGTCACCAGCTCATCGAACACATCTGTGCCGCGGCCCGCGCTGTGTTCCCCCAGCAGCTCGCTGTTGGCCCCCGCCTCCGTGGCCGGCTCCTCCGGGGTCAGCTCCTCGGCCGTCGGGCCAGAAGCCGTGCTGAGGGCTAAGCCCTTCTCCGGGGAATCACACGGAAAGTCGAGACACAGCTCGTCCCTCAGGGAGCCATTGTGCGCCATCTCCATGCTCTGAAGTAGAGACTCCAGCTTCTTGTTTTGAATGTTTATGTCCACGAAATATTTCTGAATGCCTTTGTCCTTATCGGCCAAGCTGCTCCTCATCGTTTCGATGACCTGTTTGAGCTGTTGAATCTCCTTCCTGGCTTCCTTGAGGGCCAGCTGGGCCTCCACCCGGTGGCACTCTTCCTCAATCCAGTCCTCCCGCATTCGGGCCAGCTGGGACTTCAGCTCCACGATCTCACTCTCCCTAGAGCCAGAGGAGACAAGCCCTGCTCAGAAAAAGGCCAACTGTGAAGCAGGCAGCAAGCAATTCTGGCGCCCGGCCCAGCCCGTGCTCTCCCACCGGAAACATACAGGTTAAATCAGTTTTGAAATTTTATTAGCCCTGAACTGCCCCCTTAACTGTAAAATAGCTAAAATAATAACAGTAACTAGAATCAGAATAAAAAATGCTATTATTGTTTTTTTTTCTTTTTGAGTGCCCACCATATGTCTGACATTTCACTAAGTACTTTTCAGTCATTATCCTCTATTCGATACAGACACACCTCGTTTTACTGCACTTTGCTTTATCGTGCTTCGCAGATAGTGTCTTTTTTTTTTTTTTTTTTTTTACAAACTGAAGGTTTGTGGCAACCCTGCTTTGTCAGACGCTGGTTAGCATTTTTTAGCAATTAAGGTATTTTAAAATTAAGGTTTGTGCATTGTTTTTAGATATAATGCTATTGCACCCTTAGTAGACTCTAGTGTAGTGAAATAACTTTTATATGTGATGAGAAGTGAAAAAATTCATATGACTCACTTTATTGCAATATTTGCTTTATTGCAGTGGTCTGGAACCGAACCTGCAATATCTCTGAGGTAGTCCTGTATTTAATATTGGCAATTGTTTTATGAGAACACACTAGTGTCTCTCCGCCTGCTTTTATCTCCATAGTCTACTCTTTCCTATGTCCACAAAACAATTTGTGGAAGGAAAGTCTGTATCACTTTTAATTACCTATCAAAGGCAGAAGGCAGACTGATAAGCTTTAGCAGTGCAAAACAGTTCTGATCATATACCAATGATAATTTCTTAAAAATTTATTTAAATCATAAAAAGCTACATGTTGCAAGGACTTTGTGAAATGTTGATCATTCTATCTCCTCTCAGGCAAGATGACACTGGATCCATCCTACACTGAAGGGAATCTATTCTATTTTTTTCTAGATCCTTCACAGGACCCTATTTCCAGATATTTGTCAAAAATTTCTTCCTTACATATAATTTCTTCATAGTCCGTGTAAATATATGTCCTCATATTCTCAGTGTTTCTGAAGACCAGGTAGTCAGGATCCTGACATATTTGAAGAGATGCTGTAAGTATTGCTTCTTTAAGTTTAGGCTTGACTCTTCTCCAGTTTCACTGCCTTCCCATACCTCCCTCCCATGACTATTCAAACCGTCCCATAGATTCCTCAACTCATAAACCAAAGACTTCCAGAAAGTAGGGTATGACTCATGTCACCCTTACCCTCAGGTCAAAGCCACTCTGGTCAGAGCTCTGCTTGTCAACTGCAAAATGACAGGGAAAAACCATCAAGCAGAAACTCTGGCCTGTCCCAAGATGTCAGAAGTCTCTTCTCTCTGGGATAAGATCTCTTAAGCTTGGGCTGTATTTTTTTTTTTTTAATTACCATAACACTTGGCCTAGAATAATGAACCTCTTCCTTCAGCACAGAAATAGCTTGTAGGAATCACAATGCACAAGGCCATCCACTCTCTCACAGAGATAAACAGGGCTTCACAGGGGCCAACTGTGTGTGACCCATTCTGCTGGAAGTATGGGATTGTTCCTGCAAGTGTTCCAGCCACTTAAAAATAGTCACACACACACACCCGATTTTTCACATCAAAGCTGGACACACCCAGAAAAAGCAGAGGATCCCTTCCAACCCAGGAGGGTTCCCTGGACCCCTGAAACAGCCAAATCACGCAGGATTATAAAATAGCTCTTTTGAGAGAGTGATTTAAGAAATCTGACAAAAATTAAATGAAGTCATTTGTCTTCTTTCCTTGTGTGGGTTCATATTTCATTTTATGGAAAAAGAAAATGTCCTAAACCATAGCGTGCAAGGAACGTGGATTCACCTCTCATGCAGTCGGCGCTCAGACTCCTTGAGCCTGGTCTTCAGGTGTCTCACTGTAACCTCTTTCTGCTGCAGAGGAGTCAGGTACTGCTCTGGATTTGGGGGTTTGACACCATGATTTTCACCACAGGACATGTACCTTCCAGATCGCCTGAAACAATCGAAGTAACAAAATGTTACTTTTTCTATAAAAAGAAAAGTTAAGGCACAGCTAACAGGTTGAAAAGAAATGGCAGCCATTTGCTGGGACCTTAAACCCCAGCAGCGTGTGACCTCACTTCAGAAGGGGGACAATAATCCACCTGCCAATCTTAGGACTGTTCAAACTGGGAAGATTGGGGGCGGGGTGTTTGTGGAGGGGGCGGGGACAGGGGAGAGGGAGATTTTCTGTGGCCTAGGGATGATCTCATATAAAATAATGCACAGTTGTCCACGGGCCTGCCTGGCAGTTCAGAGTAACAGGCTATTATGTTAAAGGACAATGAGTAGGGGCAGGTGGGAGGGCAGCAGGGAGCGAGGTGACCTCGCTTCCACACAATGTGCCACTTGCCTAAAGGTCCCGATTGTTGTTAGTTGAATTCAGATTGTTCTGACATCAGTCCCTGGTGTGAGTGGGCTGACTTGGTGGAAACTTTCCTTCTTCTGCAGGGCAAAAGGCTAGTCCAGTCTCACCAGATCGGTTTTGTAAGAGAGGCGCCCAGTGCTCTTCAAAACTTACTTGCTGGAATCTTGGCCCCTCTTAGGCCTGGCCAAGAGGTAGGTATCCCTGCTGTAAGAGCTGACTAATGAGACCGGGATGCCCAGGAGGAGGAAGACCGGAGGAGGAGGGCTGGCAGCTTCTTCCCGGACTCGGGACCGCATCCAAGCCGCGGCACTAGCCCTGTTCCCCCTGAGCCTGTGTTCCATCCAAGGTGGCCCGAGTCCAGCGTCCAGTTCCCAGCTCTCCTGTCAGGGCCTGTTTGGATGCGCAGTTCCTTTTTTTTCTGCACCCTCATGCCTCCCGGGGACTAATTCATTCCTTGCTTGACCTTCAGATCTCCTTTCAATTTCACTTTTTCAGAAGCCTCCTCTGACCCCTCCAGCCCGAGCTGGAGCCCGGCCTCGCCTTTTACATGCACATATAACAACAGGTACTTGTAGAAGAATCCTAATGTGTTTCTGTCATTAGATAACTAATATTTTTCTTCTCCTCTGGGCAGTCAGCAGAGGGACCATCTCGGTTGTTTACTGCTCTATTCCCAGTGCTTTACACAGTACTGGGCACACATGGTGCTCAGTAAACATCTGGTGTTTGAATGAATGAGCAAACACACGAACGGCTCTTCTCTGCTCGGAGGGAAATGCACAGGACCCTCCTACTGCCGCTGTGCCATGTTTTCTGCCTAGCCAGGAACTCCTGGGACTGCGGAACCTTATTAGAAATGAAATTGTGGCTCGTGTCCTTTCTGCAGCAGCCCTTGAAGGATTAGCTGAGTGTGGGAAAGGAAAGAGAAGTGCTGTACGACAGAATAAGGCAGGGGATCAAGAGTTGTATCATTTAGGGCTTCCCTGGTGGCGCAGTGGTTGAGAGTCCGCCTGCCGATGCAGGGGACATGGGTTCGTGCCCCGGTCCGGGAAGATCCCACATGCCGCGGAGCGGCTGGGCCCGTGAGCCATGGCCGCTGAGCCTGTGCTCCGCAACGGGAGAGGCCACAACAGAGGCCCGCGTACCGCAAAAAACAAACAAACAAAAAAACAAACAAAAAAAAGAGTTGTGTCATTAAAAAAAATTTTTTTTTTTAAAGAGAAGCTTACCAAGTAGGACAAAGTAAGAGTCATGAATTGGGAGATAGACGGCCCTCACCTCATGACAGGGCTGCAGTCACTTCCCTTGTAGGAGCCGGAGTTGCTGCTACTGGGGGAAGAAGGCGCATAGCTGGGATGGATGTTAACGGGACTCAGCTGATTCCTGCACAGCATGGACAGAAGGTCCTTCTCCCGTGGGGAGGGTGGGCTGTTGCCAGACTTGTATGATGACGCTCCATTGCTCCGCCCGTGGGGACCTCGACTGGGAGGGAAGCATGAAGAATGTTAGAATCCTTGGGGCTGTAGATACCCAAATGCGAACGCTTTGTTCCTTCTTAAAGCTAGCCACCACTGAGGAAATCCAATCTATAGGGCTGGAAAGGGCAACATAATTATTAGAGCATTTGGCTTTATGAGTGGCCTTCTTCCCACCTGCCCGATATTTTCTCTCCTGTGTCACCAGCACAGGCAACCTCTCCCTCTTCTATTCTTTCAAATGGTTTCTGACCACAGATTAAACCCAGCTGCGTGCTAAGAACACAAACCATGTAAAATATTGATTTGGTTTAGTTTCGTTCCAGAGGCCGTTTTGAAGATGTGGCTTTTGTTCCAGTATACCTGTTTCTGCGTAAAAATATTCAGGTTTGCTCATGTTGGGTAAGAAAATTAGGGTGTTTCATTTGGAGGCTGGGGGAGAAGGGGTTTGCCCGAAAGAAGAAGGAAAAAACAGGATAAATATAACCCACATAAATGTATCGTCTATAATTTTAACCACCTATTTTTTTTCTTTCCATCCCCAATGACATAGCACCACCTTTATCATTTAACTGCTTAAAATGTTAGCCCCCCTTTTTTCCCTGCCTCTTGTCTTGCCCCTCCAGCAAGGAGGCCGTCCCTGTGGTGAGAGTGGCTTTTCCAATATGGAATTTGAGTATCACTGGCCTCCTCAAAGCCATTCAGTGATTCCCCGCAGCCTCCAGAATAAAGACCAGACCCCTTAATACAGCTCACAAGGTCTGACCCCACCACCCCATCCAACGCATCCTCTGCTGTTCCTCCCCCTGCATTCCAGGCGAGGTACAGTTTCCTGATGGTCCACGCTCTCCATCATCTTTTTAGTTCTGAACTTATTATTTTCTCTGCCTAGAATTGTTCTTCTGCTCCTACCCTGAGCCTCTGGGTACCTCCTACTTCAAGACTGATGGGAACCTACTCCAAGCAGCCTTCTCTGGACCCCTCACTCCCTCGGCCAGTGTAGGTGCTGTTCGCCGGTGCTTCCCAACACCCTGTGCAGGCTTCACTGTGGAACTTATCACAGTGCATCACCACTGCACGTCTGTCTGTCTTTTCCACTAGGCTAGGGCATCCTGAGGGCAGAAACACAGCCTGTGCTTTTACATCCCCATTACCACCTGGCACATGATAGGTTCTTCCTAAATGACTGCTAAGGGAATAAACTGGGTTGAAGTCCTGGCACTGCCACTTACTAGGAACTTAGGCAAGTAAGCCACTTAATATTGGGGATATATGATAACTTTCACAGAGTTGATGTGCAAATAAATCAAAGAATGGATGTTGAGTACACTGGACAAGCTGTTAAGGGCAATTCAACTGCAGGGTACTGTTTCTGGATAAACTGTTTGAACTTCCCTGTTAATCTAATTCCATTAAATTTGATACCCCGGAGTGTAAGGAAGCATCTAGAGAATGTTGAAATTACTTTAAATAGGGTAGCACGTCTATGTCAGGAATATATCTTGCTGACATTACAAGGAAACCAAAGGGAACAAGATACTTTTCATATAGCAGGACTTATTTTTGTCAATCCCTCTTTGCAATTTTGATTACAACTGTATCCAACGGACACATCTCACTGAGAAACATGAGTGAATGTGAGTATGAGTGTGTGTGTGGGTCTACTTGGCTCCAAAATCACAATTACTTACTTCAAATCGAATACAATTTGAACTAGCAGTCAACCCAGTAAATCACATAAATGAAACATCACCAAATTCTAAAGTTAAAAAGTTCTTTCCTTTTGAAATCATCCACATGGACTCTGCCTCCTGTTTTGTGAGAAGAGGACATTTTATATGGAACAGATGGGCTGGTGGCTTTGTGACAAACCAACTTCAGCAGTTCTTTGGTGGGTGTGGGGCAGAAAAGAATATGTACCCTGGCTTGGATGTGCTTCTCTATGCTTCACTTCTGTTGGCCTGACTATTTCTTAATGTGGCTACGAGAAAGATGGAGAGTCAACCATTACAAGTTAGGAGAAAGAGTAAAAAGCTATCCCTCATGTGGACCTGGGGAATTCTCTTCTGAGTTAACCTTTGCTGAGAACCTTCTGTGACCCAAGCCTTGTTGCAGGTGCTCTATGAACACTGTTTCATTTAATTTTGACCATCATGGCAATAAAGCTTATGGCAATAAAACTGGTACAACGATCATTTCCCTGTTATATTATGTGAAGTACAGGCAGTACGCAGTTATGTGAAATAACTGAGGCTCAGGGGAAAAAAAAAAACTGGTTCAAGATCTCACAGCTCAACTGGGATTTAAATCTAGGTCTCAACTCTACAGAAATGTCTCCAGCTTTATACAAATGGAATATAGTGTTTTGATCTTGTAAACAGGTATATTAGGTACTGGCTAGGTATGTGGTTATTACCTGAAGAATTTACCACCAGCTTCTTTAGTTTGGTGCATGCACTAACATGCACGATTAGTGACATACAAATTAAATGAGATGAGGATTCTGTAAGAACTCATCTGCTATACAGAATAGAGCAAAAACTCTTCAAACTGTCAAACATTACTAAGGTATAATTGAGTCTTGAAATATATTTCAGGAAATGAGTTATTAGGCTGTTTGTAATAGCTAACTTTCAAAAAAGAAACTACATGCTTTAAATGATCAGTTCTGTTCCTTACATTTAGTTTAGCTCAAATGCTAACATATGTGGGTACAAACTCATTGTGGATGATAATAAAAAACATTTGCAATGGAGAAGACAGGATTCCATGTTTGTCAAGGCCGTGCACAGGCAAATCTGACGCTACCTTCCTAGCCCTCCCCAAATCCCTTGGTCTGATGGACAAAAAGAATGCAGCCCACAGAGAGGAGACACAATTCTGGTACCCCGCCCCCTTCCTGCAAATCTGAACCAGTAACTGGAAAGTGAGAGAAAGGGAGAAGTGAAGAAGGGATCCTCAGAAGGTGCCCAGGTGACTCTCTATTCTCCAGGCATTGCCCTTTCCTTCAGGTAACATCCTGACCCTCACCGTCACCGTCACCACCACCATCACCATCACCATGCTCATCATCATTGTTATGGGCTGAATGGTGTCCTCCCCAAATTCGCAGGTTGGAGCCCTAACCCCTAGTACCTAAGAATGTGACTGTATTTGGAAACGGGGCTTTAAAAAAGGTATTTATGCTAAAATGAGGCCCTTAGGGTGGGCCCTAATCCCAATTTGACTAGTGCCCTTATAGGAGGAGGAAATTTGGACACAGGCACAGAGAAAAGACTAGGTGAGGAAACAGGGACAAGACAGCCATCTACAAGCCAAGGAGCAAGGCCTCCACAGAAGCCAGTCCTGCTGACACCTTGATCTTGGACCTCTAGCTTCCAGAATTGTGAGAAAGTACATTTCTGTTGTTTAACCCCCCCGGTCCACGGTATTTTGTTATAACAGCCTGAGCAAACCAATACGATCACATTCACCACCACCACCACCATCAGCAGCAACAGCGGCAGCATCTTGCCCATTAGTATTATTTTTATCACTATTGACTAAAACAAGCATGTAATGATTCTTTTCCTGAGTTCTGGGCACCGTGTTGAGCACTCACATCTATCAGTTTATTTAAATCAGTGAGGTAGATGCCATTATTACCCCATTTTCCAGAACAGGAAACTGAGGCTCGGGGCCCTGGGTCTTGCACCTAATAAGCAATGGACGCTGAACTCAAGCCCAGGTCCATCTGACTCCAAATCCTGAGCTTTTTTTCTTCTTCTTCTTACTTCTCTCTGCCTCTGATTAAGATTAGAGTTTTAGCTTTGTTGTTGTTTTTTTTAAATTAATTTATTTTTGGCTGCATTGGGTCTTCGTTGCTGTGCACGGGCTTTCTCTAGTTGCGGCGAGCGGGGGCTACTCTTTGTTGTGGTGCACGGGTCTCTCATTGCAGTGGCTTCTCTTGTTGCAGAGCACGGGCTCTAGGTGTGCAAGTTTCAGTAGTTGTGGCACGTGGACTCTAGAGCACAGGCTCAGTAGTTGTGGCCCATGGGCTTAGTTGCTCCGTGGCACGTGGGATCTTCCTGGACCAGGGCTCGAACCTGCGTCCCCTGCATTGGCAGGCAGATTTTAACCACTGCACCACCAGGGAAGCCCTAGGGTTCTAGTTTAAGAAAGAGAATTCCTCAGAAATATCAGCAGAGTTGGCCTTCTCCAGGAAGAGATGGTTTGTAAATCGTTTTTGTTTTTATAATTGCCGTCCAAAACGTTCTTTCCAACCACCCCCGTCCTTCATTTCCCCCACCCCTTCACCAAATGCTCCCGCTAGCCTTCCTCCCAGGACCTAATTCTCCACAAAGAAAATTCATTTATTACAGGAGGAACCAGCCAATTAAAAGGATCATAAGTTATTTTAAAGTTTTGCATGGATACCCGGCCCATCTAGAGGAGCTATCCTCAATGCATGGTCCTGTAGGACACACAGATTACGTGAAACACCCGAGATGTTCCATCCCAGAAATCTACTGATGGTGCTCTGTGCCTGGGTCAGATAAAAAAAGTGAATATAATGGATAGAACATTTGCCTATTTCAATTTCCTATTGAGCATATATCTATTATGCATATATTAGTCTATTAAACATATATATGATTTGCACATAATTATATTTAACTACTTTATGTTTAACACATCAATTTTTCATCACTGAGAGAATTCATGGATTCCAGACTAGAATATTTTCTCTAAGTCACTCAGTATAACTGACATTACCTTGGAATTTAACCACAAACACAAATTCCTTTGAAATGCTTAACAAAATTGGCTTGCTCTTCAGGCCGTTTCTTTTTTCTTTTGCCTCTCCGTTCTTTGATGCCTTGTACCATGGGTATGTGCTAATTTCTTGAATGGGTGAGATAAATGGCTTATTCTCAGAGCAAGCCACGTCTGATTTGTACAGAGAATGTTTATAGTTACATCCTGTGATCCCAGAGGCACTTTATTTCCAAAATAAGTGGTATTTATCTATTTTGAAGAACAATTGTGCTTCTTCACTGTGGACTTCAGTCTTTAGTTACAAGTTTGTTTGGCTTCAGCTTTAACAATAATACTCTGCACTGGGGATCTCAGGTCCCTTTATAAATATCAGCCGTATCTTCTGCTCACCTAAGAGAAGTGGGAAACATTTGCTTGCTCAGTCCTGGAAATGCAAGCTTTTAGAAACGAAACAACTTTTCTTCAGCAAGGAACCTTAAAAATAATGTGGTCCAATCTCCTTTTTACACTTTTGGACACTGCGGCCCAGGACAGTCAAGTGACAGTCACCCCTGTATCGTGTGGCTCACTCCATCACTTTGTTCAGGTCCCTGCCCAGAGCTCACCTCATCACAGAGTCTGCAGGAACCAGCCTATCTAGAATATACCAAACATCCTATTACCCTCCATATCCTTTCCCTGTATTTAAAAAAATATATATATTATTTATATGCATTTATTATCCTTCTTTCTCTACTAGAATGAAAATAGTTTTTCATAAGTTTTGTTTACTGCCTTATCTCTAGAAACTGCCTCACAGTAGATGCTCAATAAATACGTATTGAATGAATAAATGAAGCCACTGACGGCAGCAGAGAATCCTGGGGCTGACCAGCTGTCCCGCCAAACGTGAACAGTGGCTCCCATTTCCCTCACAGTCCTTCTCTCCCCCAGTCCAAACAGCACCAATGGCGAACACCTGCTGATGTCTACTATGCTTCAAGCAATGACCTCACACTTTACCTGAATTAACTAATTTAACCTACCAGGTGGGTATGACCGTAGCCCTATTTTCCAGGTGAGAAAACTGAGGCGTAGAGAAGTTGAGCAACTTGCTCAGGGCCACACAGCCTGTAGATGGTGGAGCTGGCATTCAAACCAAGGTAGCCTGGCTCCAGAGCCCTCACGCTTAGCTATTCTATTCTACTGCCTCTTTCGGTGGGTAGGGGGCACCCAGGCCTATGAACTCCATACTTTCTTCACCCCTTCCCCAAGTGAACGTTGGAGGTGGCCAGAGGGTCACTATGCTTCTTTCACAAAGACAAAAAAGGAAGCTCAGCTAGAGGAAAGAAAGGGTGAAGTCAGAGGCTTTACAGCTAAGAGGACAGATTCATGAAGGGGCGGCAGTGTGGGAAGTGGGAGCCGACTAGCCTGGTCCTCAGGTGAGCACACAGGTGGGTGAGGGAAGGAGAGAGCAGGGAGGGAAGGCGCCAGGGCTGCACGAGAGGGCGTCGCGGGCGGAGGAACACAGGGCAACCACGTCGTGACCGAGGTAGGTGAGGTTGGGAAAAGTACCAACTGTGAATCACTGTAAAAGCCAGCCAAACAAAAAGCACTCACTGAATAAGCATAAAATCGGAACGCACAGTAATCCAGGTGGTTCTAGAGAAACATAAAGTACAGGTCAGTCGCCCGTGTAAAGCATCTTAACAATTACAGAGCAGGAGGCAGGAGGCGGGCCTACTTGCGTGAGAAAGAGGACCGCTTGCTTCCCGCAGCAGACATGTGGACCTCAGGAGCCGAGATGCTGCCCGTGCTGCTCGAGGAGCTAAAATCGGCTTCGCTACCTGAAAAACAAAGGGGGAGAGAAGCATGAAGGAAATGAAACCCGAGAACACGCTGGCCAGTTCCCTGCCCTCCGACGTCCCTGGCTCCCCGCGTTTGCACACGGACTCAGCAAGTGGCCGGGTTCCAGCGCTCCCAGGCTCCCAGCGTTTTCCGCAAAGCAGACGAGAGAAGGCGCAGGCATGAGGGCGTCGTTTCATAAGCACAGCTTGGGAGCACAGTGAGGCAGGTTTCATAGATGCCGGCTTCCTGCAGAGGAGCAGCGGTGACCCGGGTCCGGCCCCAGTGCCCGCCTCTCCCTGCGCGCCAGCACTGCCGGGGACATCAAGGTGCCGGCCCCAACGTTCAGCAGAATGAAAAGCCTGCTCGTCACCCCCAAAGAAGTTTTTCCCAGAGAGTTTATCTTTAGGCTTTGTAGTCGTCTAGCCGTACTTGACTTTGGCACGTTAGGGTCTGGAGATAAGCAACCGTCTAGAAGCTGTCACGGGGAAAGCCTGGGCTCCAGATAACTGCTCCAACCGGCACTATCTGATTATCCACCTTCTCTGGCTGCAGCTGCAGTTTTTCTATGAAGAACAGAACCTTAACAAATAGCAGGAACTGAACTTTTCCAAAGAGAGTGAAAAAAGTTCACAGTGACAGTGACAGAAGCTGTGAATGAAATTGAAATTTGAATAGTTTTGGGGGTGAGTGGTGGGGTTTATTAGTTTACAAATATCACGTTACATTTGAGCACAGACTAGAGTTCAGTGTGTAACTGGAAACATGCTGTGTGGTAGAATAACTAATATAAATTCATTTTTAACAAAAAGAATACATAGTTCTGAAATAGTAATAATGAAAACATTCCATGGATTGCCTGGGGAAGTGCAGGGGCATGGAAGAGGTAACAGAACAAGAGGAGGAAGAGAACCAGGATTTTTTTTTTTTAAAGAAGAAATTCCAGATGTTTTTGGAAAAATCAATCTGATAGGTACACAATTTTATTTGATCTTGCTTCTCAACTCGTATGCCACAATTTGTGACTCTTCTGGTCTAAAACCCAGAGCCAGATCACATTTCTGAGTTGAGGAAAATACGAATAATCTAAATCCCTTGCATTTCTAACAAGCAGTGATCAGTAATCATCATTTATTGATGACCACAAGTCTTTATTGAGAGCACACTAGGTTCCAGGCCCTGTTCAAAATTCTTTCCATACTTATCTGTTAATCTTGACAGCTTGACGCAGATATTAATCTCACTCTTTCTACTATTGAGGAAACCAAAGCTGATTTATTTGTCCAAGACTTGTGGGTGACGAATCCTGTCCAGGACCAAATCCCATCATACCCCTGTGATAACATGTCCTCAGGAAGGCAGTGGTTAGAAGCACGGGCAGAAGAGGTTCCTCCATAAACTGCCATCTCCCCCACAGTCAAGATGAGCCATAGGGACAAGATGCAGCCAGACCAGCCCACTGGTGGACAGGTGCTCTCACTAATGGGGTGTTTTAGTGTTGCTGGAGGGGAACGTCAATGACAGCAAAGCAAAGAGAGAGAAAAATCCCTTCCCTGGTTTCTAGGACCTCTCAGGAAGGTCAGCCTCTTCTGGGAAATAGATCAAGAAAGACCCCTTAGTGCAGATGACAGCAGTGAATCCCAACTCCCGCAGAATTCTGGGAGGATTAAGGTAGCAATTTATCAGAACTGGGACTGGCTATTCCTTCTGGATTTCAGAGACTTTGTCTAATGATGTAATGAACTCCCAGACGCTCCCTGAACCTAATTAGCTGCCTCTGGGTAATGTGTTGGCTAACCTGTAGTATTTAACAGTCTCAAGGACTCATGATTGGTAGTGCTGTCCAGGAACACACCAGTCCTGACAGCCTAATTCAACCAGACTTGTCTGCTAGTACGTTACCGCGTTGGTTATTAAATGATAAAGATGGACAGTTTTCAAAAATAGATCCTATGTTTGCAGCCACCAGGTGTAAGATACTATTTTCTAATGTAAAATTATTACTCCGAAACACCCAATTTTCAGTCTTTAAAAGGTTTGCAAAAATCCATCAATTACAATTTAACTGCCTGCATGAAAACGGAAGTTCTAGAACAGAAACAGACAATTGCTGAAAAGCCATTGTTACCCCACGATGCCTCTGATCTGCAGTAATTATGTACCCTGAACTGAAGGGACAACTTTGTTCTAAACTTTATTGCTCCTGGCACTCACTAGATTGACTCTTTACTGTTTGAGTACTATGATAGTGAAACATGTATATGCTACTTAACTATTTCTGTTTATGATTTTTAAAAATATAAACTATTTCCAGTTTGCTTATTGCCATGTAAAGTCCATGCACTCTTTTTTTTTCTTTTAAATTCATTCTCTCTTGAATTTTTTTCTTTGCTCTGAAGTCTTTTTTTAAAATTATTAATTAATTTATTTTTTTTGCTGTGTTGGGTCTTGGTTTCTGTGCAAGGGCTTTCTCTAGTTGCGGCGAGCGGGGGCGCAGGCCTCTCTTCATCTCTCTTCATCGCGGTGCGCAGGCCTCTCCACTCTTGTTGTGGAGCACAGGCTCCAGACGCGCAGGCTCAGTAGTTGTGGCTCACGGGCCTAGTTGCTCCGTGGCATGTGGGATCCTCCCAGACCAGGGCTCGAACCCGTGTCCCCTGCATTAGCAGGCAGATTCTCAACCACTGCGCCACCAGGGAAGCCCCCATGCACTCTTTTTAAGGGATACACAGAAAAGTCAATTTTACTGTGTGATCTGAATATATTCTCCCCATTTACTAAGAAAACTCAGAAGAAGGCTGGAGGCCTGAAAACCTCTTATTTGTCTATTACCTGGCAACAAAGACACCGGGAAGGAGAGGCCCTCCTTAATGCATTTCCTTTAAACAGTGTACGCAACTAGGTGATTGTCATGGGTGCAACTAGGTGACTGTCATGGGTGCAACTAGGTGATTGTCATGGGTGCTGTATGTAGTTCAGTGCTCTTTTGGGTTACTAGAATCATACAAAGAGTTCCTAACCTAAAAACATAGGCCCTGAGTCAGACAGCCCAGGTTCAAGTCCCACCTCTACTGCTTGCTAGATGGAAGACGTAGGCACATTACTTCACCTCCCTCTGCCTCAATTTCTTAATCTGTGAAATGGAGATTGATGATCATAGCACCTGCCTCGTAGGGTTATTGTAAGCAATGAATATCTATCTGCCATCTTAGAAAAACACCTGATCTATTGTAAGCTCTCAATAAATGTTAGCTGTTATTATTATTCTGCAGGGGCTAAAAAGACAACTTTTATTATACTATACATCTTCTTTGTGGAAAATTTAGAAAACAGCAACGATGCAGAGGGAAAAGTATAGTCCATAATTCCATCACCAAAAAATAACCTTTTGGCATGTAACTATTCAGCATTCATACTTAATACATTATTATGCAACCTAATTGTTTTTCTTTTAATATGTGAATATCTTTAAAACATGGCACATTTTGTTTTATTAAATCAATGAATATGTAGGCTATGTCCAATTTTTCTATCACTAGAAGCAAAAACTATGTGCCAGAAACCATCCTGAGCATCTTTTACATATTCATTTATTTCTCGTGACAGGACAGACCCTATGAGGTAGGGACAGCTAAGGCAGAGAAGTTGAGTGACACTCACCAGGTGACACAACTAATAAGAAGTAGAGCCAAGAGGGAAACCAGGCCATCTGACCCCAGAGTCCATGCTCTTTTTTTTTTTTTAATTATATCTTTTTTTTAAAGTTAATTACTTATTTTTGGCTGCGTTGGGTCTTCATTGGTGCACGTGGGCTTTCTCTAGTTGTGGTGAGCAGGGGCTACTCTTCGTTGAGGTTCATGGGCTTTTCATTGCGGTGGCTTCTCTTGTTGTGGAGCACAGGCTCTAGGCGCACGGGCTTCAGTAGTTGTGGCACGTGGGCTCTAGAGCGCAGGCTCAGTAGTTGTGGCGCATGGGCTTAGTTGCTCCGCAGCATGTGGGATCTTCCCGGACCAGGGCTCGAACCTGTGTCCCCTGCATTGGCAGGCAGATACTTAACCACTGCGCCACCAGGGAAGCCCAGGGTCCATGCTCTTAAACATGGGCTTAATGGCTATCCTTGGGCATACAAATTTACATCCTTGTTTGATTATTTCCTTAGAATAAATTCCTAAAAGTAGAATATTTAAGCCATAGTATACACTCATTTTAAGACTTTTAGTATATATTCTATAGGGATTTTTTGGACGGCATTAGCCAAAAGCAGTTTTGGTGGACAAGGAAGTGTTTGCCCCCATCTGCCCGTGTGTAGACACCTGATTGGTAAATCTCTGATGCCACAGGGAATACTTCGACAAAGCACAGGAAACAGTGGCCATTGAAGAGCTGTGCTTGAAAAGCTGAAGGGAATTTAAAAATATGCATATCCAAGTCGTCCTCATCAATACTGTCTCCGATCAGCTGCTGGGGTTGGCGGAGCAGGGCTCCAGGACTAAACAGGGAGGATGCACTTGATGACCTTTAAGATAGTTGTGATGCCGACGTCCTGGTGATTACACGCCCTGCAGCGGGCTTTCCAACTATCAGGGAGCTATGTTTTTTGTTCAGTAGTCCTGCTGGATCCTCTTGAGAGGCTTTACTTTTATTCATAACCTTAGGGTAATAAGCATTCTGTGCATGTGATGGTAAGGCCGGGAATTAGAGAAGGCAGGGTAAATGGAAACAAAAAGAATATGGGCAAAAACTGATAACTAGATGTATTTTTTTAAAACACTGCCTGTGATTCAGTCTCTTAGGACGTTATTATTTTTGCCTCCTTTCAGGAGACTGTGGATTCCTCATACATCAGAACATCACAGGCCTCTGAGAACAGAGCCATCCTGACGTCTACGAAGCTGTATTAAGCCATCCTAAACCACTGCTTTAAGCAGCCCCAAACCTTCCTTTATCCTCTGTCACCACAAAGCTATCAAATTAATTCAGGTTGGCCACCTATATCCCCACCTCAAATAGAAGCAGCAAATTAAAACAAAAACAAAACAAAACAGTCCTCCATCAATTCATCCTCCCATCCCCCGTCCCCCCACACAGATACACAGATCTTTTATTTAAAGGTCTCTAGAGAGGAGAGAGAAGCCATTGTCACTGCAACCAAGCAGCACTATGAAGGAACAGCTGGAGCAGTGGACACATGTAATCACAGCAGGAGCTACTCTGAGTACGTTCAGTAGCACTGACTCTTAGCTGCAGAGCTTTGCGGGCCCAGCAAAGGAATCCAAAAAATGCTTCACAGCCTAAAGAGGATTTTTGTTTTAGCTTTTGCAAACTATTCCCAGAACCCCCATAGGTGTTTATCTCAGAAAAAAACATATATATATATATATATATATATATATATATATATATATATATGTTTTCTTGCATATCAGAACATGTCTTTCTGAAAAATTGTAAATACCATTTCCATTTTATCATAATTTCAGAAAAGATTTATCTTCATTCTGATTGATGTCTGTATGGAGCTGCCATCCAGTTAAAAGCATATATGTAAACATTTAAAAACAGACGTTCAGGGACTTCCCTGGTGGTCCAGTGGTTAAGACTCCACACTCCCAATGCAGGGGGCCTGGGTTCCATCCCTGGTCAGGGAATTAGATCCCACATGCTGTAACTAAAGATCCCACATGCTGCAACGAAGACTCCACGAGCTGCAACTAAGACCTGGAGCAGCCAAGTAAATAAATAAATATTAAACAGAAAAAGCTCAGCCCTCACCAGGTGGTGGTAGTTGTTTAAATAAGTAAGTAAATAAATAAATAAAAACAGAAGTTCAAATTTAAAGTATGTAGAAGTGAATAATTCTGTACTGATAAATCTAACTATAAACATAAATCTAACCACATAAAAATAAAGTAGCAGTCAAAGTCAAAGACAAATAAACTGAAAGAAAATATTTATAACATATTTGTAGACAAAAGGCTAATTTCCTTAATTTACCAAAAGCTCAAACTGAGGCAGGAAGCAGATGGGCCCCCAGGGCACACGGTTTGACTTCGTTTCTTGTGGACTGATACGCCGAGATGGGAATAAGAGGACAATTGAGAGAGGAGACTGGGCCCTGCCCAGATAGAAGATAAGAGACCACACAGTCCTCATTTTCAAAGTCAGGAGACCTCCCTGACTACACATGTGCAGAAAGGCTCCTTGGAGGTCAAAAGGGGAGGGATGCCAACCTACCCATAGATCTCTTCGGTAGAATCCATCTTGGCTAAGAGATGCGCGCACACAACTGAGAAAATCCTGAGATATACCAAATACGGACTTTGAACCAGGCAGATCAAAATGATTGGTCAAAGGAAACCCGGAAGAAATGCCCCATAAAAGTGATTCAAACTGCCATGAGGGCACGGCTCTCTCTCTGAGCCCGCCTGTGTGTCTATCCACACATGACTGCACTTCTTTTTTCTCCTAATAAATACTTCACTTGTTTCACTACTTTCTGTCTGTGGGAATTCCTTTTCTGCAAAGCCATAGGGCCAGGGCCTTGTCACTGACCACTCGTCTAGTGGCTAGGATTTGGTGCTCTCACCATTGTGGCCTGACCTCAATCACTGGCTGGGAACTGAAACCCTGCTTCAAGCCACTGCAGGCCCAGGCCACCCAAAATCATATTAAATCAGCAAAAAAAAAAAAAAAAAAAACCCCAAAACCCCACAGAAAAATGGGCAAAGGACATGAACAGGCAGATGGCAAAGAAAGAAAAATAAACAACCAATATACCTGAAAAGCCATACAATCTCACTTATAAAATTAAAAATGTAAATGAAAAAAAGATTTTTTTCATCAGACTGGCAAAAAAAGAAAATCAAAGTTTGATAACACTGGTCTGTTAAGGGTTTGGGGCAAAACACTGATAAGATTTAACGAGAGTGTGAATTGGTGCAATGTACATAAACAAGGAAACTACTGCTAGGAACTTATCCTGCACATAAGCGTTCAAAAAGACAAGTAAATTGTCCTTCAATACTGACTGGTTAAGTCAGGTGGTATAGCAACCTAAGAGGATACTCTGCAATCATGAAAAGGGGTGACATGAACCTGTGTGTGCTGAAGTGAAAAGATCCGGAAGACCTGTTTTTTATTAGACAAGAAAAACAAGATGCATAAGAGTGGGTGTGGCATGCTTGCTCTGTGTAAACAATTCTTTAAATAATATATAACTTGCTACATGCATAGAACATTTTTCTTGAGGGACAAAATAGAGATTTGTTAATAATGGTTTCCCTTGAAAATAGGACAGTGAGGATATAAAGAGACTCTTATTTTCATTTTATAACTTCCTGAGCCATTTGGCTTTTCTAACCATGTGCTTATATTACCCTTGTTATAAAAATTATAAATAGGGGTACAGTGCAATTATGGACAATTGATTTTTTTTCTTTTTTCCTTAAAAAAATCTAAAATTTTTAAAGGAAAATCATTATATAATAAAAGTAATCATGGACCTCCCTGGTGGTGCAGTGGTTAAGAATCCGCCTGCCAATGCAGGGGACATGGGTTTGATCTCTGGTCTGGGAAGATCCCACTTGCCGTGGAGCAACGAAGCCTGTGCGTCACAACTACTGAAGCCTGTGTGCCACAACTACTGAAGCCTGTGCACCTAAAGTCCACGCTCTGCAACAAAAGAAACCATCGCAATGAGAAGCCTGTGCACCACAAGGAAGAGGAGCCCCTGCTCACCACAACTAGAGAAAGCCCATGTGCAGCAACGAACACCCAACACAGCCAAAAATAAATAAATTAAAAAAATAAAAATAAAATAATCACATCATATAGTGCAGTATTAAGAGGGCTTTGGAGTCAAGCCACTTGGGTTTGAATCATAGCTCTTCTACTAACTCTCTGGAGCTTTGAGCAAGTTGTTTACCCTCTCCCTGCCTCAGTTTCTTCATCTGTAAAATAGGGATGAAGATATTAATAGTGGGTATTGCTAAGGGATTGTGGGGATTAGGTGAAACATACAAAGAAATTAGAACAGTGTCTGGCACATAGCAAGCACTCAATATATGTTAGCTTTTATTATTTCTAACTAGCATTACTGGTACAGTGGCTTGAGGTCCAGAAGCCCTTTCCCTTAAAAAGCCCCACAATAGGACATGCCTTATCTCACTCAAGTCAGGCATTTTTTTTTTTTTTTTTTTTTTTTTTTGCGGTACGCGGGCCTCTCACTGTTGTGGCCTCTCCCGTTGCGGAGCACAGGCTCCGGATGCGCAGGCTCAGCGGCCATGGCTCACGGGCCCAGCCGCTCCGCGGCATATGGGATCCTCCCAGACCGGGGCACGAACCCGTATCCCCTGCATCGGCAGGCGGACTCTCAACCACTGCGCCACCAGGGAGGCCCAAGTCAGGCATTTTTATAGTCACTCTTTACAAAAGGTGGTCTTCCCTCAGTGGAGAGCATGTTTGTATTTTTAACCGTGTGTGTGTGTGTGTGTGTGTGTGTGTACATAATAGAGTATGTATAAAGATCCATGGTTCTAAAACAAACTCCCCATGGACGCCTCCAAATATCTCTAGAGTTTCCCCTGGGTTAATGCACACAGGTTTGCAGCTCAAGTCTTGACAAGGCCAGTCCCCGGAGAAAGGGAGAGAGGGAGCATGGAAGAGGAGACACAAGAGGGCCGAAAGGTCAAAGACAGCTCCATCATGGTCACTCCTTTATCTTGGCCTGGCTCAGCCACCTGTCCTTGGCAGAAATACAGACAGTCTACCTGCCGACCAAGAAAAGTAGATGAAAGAACTGATACGCAAAGAGGGTGTAAAGAAACTTCAGGAGGGAAGGAGGAAGTGAATGTTTTTGAGCAAGGCAAAAGCCTATTAATCTCCCTCAGGGACTCAGGATCTAACTAGTCTCCTCTGCCTCACTCCCCAGGAAAATTAAGACTGCACTGGCCAACCTCAGCAGAGTACAGGAAGAGAGAATGGGTGCTGTTTGGCTTCATGAATGACCACCCAGCTTCCCTGGGCCTCCTCTCATCATTAGTAATAAATAAATAAGCGACCGTGTCAATTCACCAGAGATGGCCAAGAGGGGACGCTAGAGAAGAGATCCATCAATTCAACCCAAGGCCCATCAGATCTTCTGGGGTCCTCCAGCACCGCTGCCAGGCACAACCCAGCATCACCAGAAGGGGGCGCCAGCCTGCAAGTTCACACACCAACAAGCTCTACCCAAAGAAAGCTCTACAAAGCCTGGCTACACCTCTCATTAGCCATGTGTTCTTGGCCAAGTGTTTTTAACCTCTCTAACCCTTAGTTTCCTTATTTATGTGTGTGTATATATATATATATATATATATATATATATATATATATTAAGGTTAATTTATTGTTTAACAAAAATTTATTGAGCATCTGCCATGTGCCATGCGTCAGGCCCTGCTCTAGGTGGGTGATTCCTACCTTGTTGATTTGTTGTGAAGTTGAAATGAATGGGAAGTGAAATGCATGGAAAGTGTTTGACATGCTCATAAATATTAATCTTATAATTATTATTAATAATGCAATGATTTCTAAACCTTACTATGCATAAGGGTCCCTTGGGAAGTTGAATAATAGTGCAGATTTCTGGGCAACACGCACAGAAATTCCACTTCAGAAGGTCGGGGGAACCCAGGAATCTGCATTTTACATAATTACGATAGATGATTTTGCAGCAGATGGTCATGGACATACTGTGTCCAGTCCAGCCAAACTGCAAGAGCTTTCTTCGATGGGAAGTGGAAGGTGAGTGAGCAGAAGTTAAGGTGGCCAGGCTGCCAACACGAGTTCATTCATTCAAGGGCGAGGCACACAGGAGAGAAGAGTCGAACTTACAGACTGATCTGTTCCCTCACAGCTCTCCAGAAGCCCCTTCCTGGGCTAAACGTATTTTCAGAGGATTGGAAGGGAAGCGGGGACATACAGAAGGTACCAGTTCCAGCCAAACTCAAGCGCACACATGTTCGTTTGTAAAGCTAGTAGGATACTTAGCAGTTGGTCTATGGTTTGAAGTCCTCATAATCCTCTTTTAAAGAGGAAGGACCGAGCAGTTTGGACTTGGGGGTGTCAAACATCATTCAGCGGAGAGAAACGCCGCACAATCCAGCCAGCTCTCCTCTGGGTCATCCCATCAGCCCTAACCTGCTGCCTCTGGTGTGGTCAAGGTGTCCCTGGCCGACAGGCTGAGTGGCACCAAAGGAACCATACAGGCATGCGGAGCCTCCCACGCTGAACAAGCATTGGGCACAGGCCCTTAAGAAGGTGGGCTTGAGGGGCAACCCTCTCCCCCACTAAATGGGTCTGGGAAGGGTTGCATCCACAGTGGCCATGAACTTCATCTATATTGATTATCTTGGGGGCCTGGTTATAGCAAGAGCAAATCCTCCTGGAAGAAGTTTTCACTCTTACATTTTCCTCATCTTTGATTTGTCGAATTTACTCAACTGAATTTCTCCCACTTAAAAAAAAGCCAGCTTGTGAGCCTGCTGCTTCTATTTAAGGAGAAGTGTTTATCCAGTGTTTACCAAAATGAGGTGCCTGCCCTCCGCATCTGGCAGCAAAACCTAAATCAGGGAAAAGTAGCACTCAAGGTGGCAGTGGTGGGTTCGGAGCAGGGGTGTCATCGTGGGGACAGTTGACAGGGGAGGAAGGAGATGGTGAAGGGGTGGGAGAGAGAACTGGGGACGGACATGCCACCAGCACTACAAAGTCAGAGCAGGGCTGGGATTTGTGTCTGGGACTCTAAGTCCAGAGTATAAGGGAGAAGGAAAGGATGGATCTTTCTCCGAGTCCCCTCATTGTCCACCCTTAGTAAGGCTGAGACAGTGCTGTCTGAAAGCAGTTTGAGACCATGAGTGGAACAGAATCATCCACTTGCTAGGAAGAAGATGACATAATTTATAATTTGCTGCAGAGACATGCAAGAGGGTTCTAAAACAGCATTTCTTTTTTTTTTTCTTTAAACCTCACTCTGTCCTTAAGCACAGTTTTTAACATTGACTCCAAGACCTAACAGCCTTGATGGCCTCCCCTCAGCCTTGTCACCATCACGGCTATGGACGGCCTGCAGGGCACACCACTCAAGGTCTGCTCTCCGCTCACAGGCTCCTGGGGGGCCACCACCCCCCCACCCCCCCCACTGAAGCCGCATCTCACAGGGCCTCACTCCCTTGACTTTCGCGGCAGCACTGACCTTGCCCTTTGCTCCATTTAAACAGTCCACCAGTGGAGTTACATCACTGGACCTTGTCAGCACTTGGCCGTGCTCCACTTCTAATATCTTGACATCCTTTCACCTTGGTTCCTAAATAATCTGTCCTTTCTCTTTCTGTCTCACATTTTCAATCCCCATGAAGTTGTTTCTCTTCACTTTTTATGAGGTAATATAGTTTAGTAGCCTCCGTTACTAGCTGTGTGACCTTGGGAAAGGCACTTAGCCTCTCTGTGCCTCACCTTCTTCTATGGAAGGAGAATGATAACAGTATCCTTCCTACAGAGTTGTTGTACGGATTATGTAAACTAATATATGTAAAAGCATGTAAAAGGTAGTGCCTAGAACTCGGTAAGCATTTTAAGATATTGCTATCATTTTTATTTTTCTTCTCACGATCTCCCTCTCTGAATCACATCTGGGTCCCAACACATGAAAGGCCAAAATCAGGGAGGACTTGGAGCAGAGGCCAGGAGTGAGGTGAGGCTGGTGTGGGGTGTGAGTGGTGAGCAAGGATTCAAAACAAGCAAGAAAATAAACAAACAGAAAAGGATTCTGACAGGAGTGTGGTAAAGATTCTTCCTCATCCCTTTAGATTGTAAATCAACGAGTACATCCTCAGACTTGGGATGTATTAACTAAACTCTCCAATTTCACAGGAAAGCCTCAAGCACACTAAACAATAGAGAGCTAATCAGCGAACCTTCTCGTAGGGTCTGGGGGGTCACAAATAACACACTCAGCAACGGCGGGAATGAGGTGATAAACGCAATTTAGAAGCAACGGCGGGAATGAGGTGATAAATGCAATTTAGAAGCAGGCTAGTTTAAAATCCTTCTAAGACACAGGCCCCAAAGTTTTATTGGACACATAGATCTTTTTAATTTCTAAAATTCCTACCTTTGCTTCTCTGAGAAAACATGTAAACATGTGACCTTTCTCAGACAGGTGGATATAAAAGAAAAGGAAGCATACATGTTTTTCCTGCTCCAGGGATACTAAAACCTTTAGTTTTGTCTGAAGTCACTCTACTGACAGTCTTTGATGATCTACTGATACCCATCCCCCCTCCTTAGTGATTTCCATTTGTAAGCTGTACCAACTGAGACAAGAGAGTGGAGGAAGTGGCCAAGACCTCAGGTCACGTAGCGCTGTGTGGAGCCCAAGCATGGACCTAGAGAGCAGCATTGCATTATTTTCTCTGCAACCCAGAGAGCTATTTTCCCACTTGCCCCCCATTTTTAAATATTAGTTAGGGCTGGCATTGAGTGAACAGACAAGAAGAGTTACTGACTGGAGGAGGGAGAGGATGTGGCAGATGGTAGAGCTGAAGGATCCTCAGCAATAGGAGATGGAGGGCAGACTGCAATCTCACTTATGCCTGACGTTGATGGAACGCATGTTCGCATCTTTCAAAGTTCACAACCTGAAGGTTCGTATGTAGAGGACTTGCTGTACCATGACTTAAATAAGAAGGTGAAGACTTTATTACATGACTAAACTCTTAATATAAGTGATGAGTTTATTACAGGTCACCTGGCTTCTCTCAGTAATGGTCAAAAATGGCTTATTATGTTCACACACTATTCAATGTGCTTTACATGTATTCTCATTTAATCCTCATATCAAGCCTATGAAACAGGTACAGTTTTATTCCCATTTTACAGATGACAGAAGGAGAGAACAGGTAATTTGCTCAAGGTTAAACAGCTTGCATATAGTGAAGCTGGGATTTGAAGGTGGGCATTTAGACTTGAGAAATACCACAATAGTAAATGCATCAAAATATGCCCTGAACACTAAGAATGCACACCTGCACAAAACTTCAAGAGTTGGGGAAATTTTATCTTCCCTGTAAGTGCTTGTTTGCTTGCTCTTGTAAAGGGCTTGCTGAAACCTTTGAAAATTTATTTACAAACCATCTGCAGCAGGGGTCTTAATAAGATTATCACTCTCTGCTCTGCATCCCTTACCAGAGAGCAAACAATTAGCGAACACAGACCACACTAGCCAGGAGACAGCGCTTTTTTTTTTTTTAGCACAGGAACCCATGGGGCTCAGCCATTCACCTATTTTCAACAAAAATAATAGGATTGAGTCTTCATTCTTAAATGAGAAGTTAATATATTGTGAATACACTTAAAAGATTGCCATTTTAAAACATCGAATAGATAGGGGGTTTTGATGGTGTGATCTGAGGCCCATCTGCATCAGTGTCACCTGGATACTTGCTGAAAATAGATTCTTGACTCATATCCCAGATCTGCCCACTGACATTTCCTCAAGTCTTTCCTGTAATACACATTTTTATAAATGCCCAGGTGATCTTTTATGACACTAAAGTCTGAGAACCACTACAATAAATGGCCCTGGTTTTCAATATTTAATTATAGATTGCAGCCACCTACTCAAATCGGTCTGTAGTAACTCCGTGATCTGTCTGCTTCTTCGCATCCTGAACGCTCCACCCCAGGCCATGATCATTTCTTGCTGGAATTATGACACAGCCACACACTGTGTCCCAGCTGCTCTGTGTGGCTCCAAGCATTTCATCTTCCATGCTGCTCCAGAGCATAAATCTCATTAGGTGATTCCCCTGTTGAAACCCTTTAATGGTGCCCATGTCCTTTAAGATAAAGTCCAAACTCCATAGCATGGAGTGTCCATACAAGTCCCCCATATCTGGATTATTTTCCTGTCCCTCTGGGACTGGCTAACTACTACCTGTTCTTCAGGTCTCAGGTTAGCTTTGATCTTTAACTCCTTCGGGAAAGAGATTAGAAGCCCTTCCTTTATGCTCTCACCCCACCCAGAATTTTTTTTTTTTTTTTTTTTTTTTTGTGGTATGAGGGCCTCTCACTGTTGCGGCCTCTCCCGTTGCGGAGCACAGGCTCCGGATGCGCAGGCTCAGCGGCCATGGCTCACGGGCCCAGCCGCTCCGCGGCATGTGGGATCTTCCCGGACCAGGGCACGGACCCGTGTCCCCTGCATCGGCAGGCGGACTCTCAACCACTGCACCACCAGGGAAGCCCCTCACCCAGAATTTTAACGAGCATTTATCTCATTGTACTGCAACCGTCTGCAATTTCCCAGCACACTGTCAGCTCCTTGAGGACTCGTCCATTATTGCATCCCAGTGTCTAATGCAGCATTTAACACACAGTAGTTGCTGTGGCCCTGAAAGATTTCACATCAAATGTTCCTCCATACTCAGTATTTAGCAATGGCTCCTGGAAAGGCCCTCTACTGAGTTACCTTCCTCTTTCTCTCCTTTTAGGTTGGGTTGACAGCCTGGTGTTATTTACAGTTAGGATAAATATTCCCTCCAATCCTACCTACATCCCATATGCCCAAATCCCTTAAAATTCAAGTTTTCAGCCCAAAATTTAGCATGCAAAAACCATGCAGTCTGGGAAGACCTCTGTCTTGTTCATCACTGTATCGCCCACACCAAGCACAGTGCCTGGTATAGAACAGACTCAGAAGAATATTTACTGAATGAAGGAAGAAAGGTACTAAAAGAACTTACAGAAATAGTTGCGGAAATACTTCCAGTTTTTGAGAAATCACAAAGCGAGAGAGATAGCCAGTTGGAGGTGGACAGAAAGTACACAGATTATCAAAGCAGAGGAAAAAACAAATTCTGGAAATCATAAACTGCTTAGTTTGGTGTTTATCTCCAGTAAAATTGTAGAAAAGGTCCATTCCTTAATAAGGCAAGTAGAAGCCAACAAAAGTTCATTAAGAACCTATAGATATAAAAAAACAATTCTCACTTCCTTTCCTGACAAGAGTTATGCTTTGGGGCTGCCACATAAACCAGCTACCTGGAATTCAGTAGGCATTTAGTCACAACACTTAGGAAAGTCTTACGAACAAGGGTGACATATGCATTGGATGACAGCACAGTTCAGGACCCAGAGGATGTTGACTAATGGACTGTCTGCCAACCTCAAGGGAAATCTCCAGTAACGTGTCACCTGGCTCCGTCCTTGCCCTTATCCTATTTTAACATGCTTTATCAATGACACGAATGAAAACATGGACGGCCTGGTGCTGACGGCAGACTAGAGATTACACAAACCTTGAAGGGCTAACTAAAACAACAGATGACAGAGGCAGACAGCAACATTACTAGCCGTTGTGTACTAAAAGCCTACTTCATCAAGAACTCTATCTCTGCTATTTTCTTGAATCTAAAGACGTATGTTCTAAAGACATACAGGGTGTAGAAGAGGAAACTGAGCTTCTGAGTGGTGATGAGCCTTGCCCAAGTCACAAGGCTAGTAACAGCAGAGCTAGCCCTTCTGACTCCAGAGTTGGCTTTCTTCTTTGTCCACTCTTCATGGGACCTCATCATCAGAATTCACAAAGATCTAAGAACTGGAAACCAAGATGACAGCATTCAATTCAGTCCATTTCAAATACGTATTGAGCTGTGCACAGGTTAAGGCACTGGGAGGGGGGAAAACATGGAGAAGACAATCCCAGTGCTCAAGGCTCTTTTCAGGAGGAGACAAGCTATAGAGACAAGCAACTAGGATACGAGAGGACATGCTGAGTGCAACACAGAGAGAGGGCACTAAGGCACCACAAAGGAGGAAGAAATACTCTCAGACCGGGTTAGTGGAAGAGGGCAGGGACTATGTCAGGGAAGAGATACCACTGGAGATGGGCCTTGAGCAGCTGGGGGAACACGACCAACTGTTGGGGGTGCAGAAGGAAGCAGATCTTTAGTGAACGGGGGTGGCATGAGCTGAAACCCAGAGGAAGGAAAACACAGGGCATATTTAGAATATACTGAACCCCTTCTTTGGCTGGAGTACAGTGATCAGATGAGAAAACGCAGCCAAAAGGGTGAGTCGTAGAGAGCTGAAGAATGTAAAGCTATGCTAAGGGCCTTTACTCTGAAGGCAAGAGGGAGCCATGGCGAGTTTTGAACAGGGTGTTCACATGAACGGAGTGATGCTTTATGGAGATCTTGCAGCAGTAATATCTGGAGGAGCGACTGCAAGCTGGAAGGCAAGGCAGGTGACTATTACAGTTAGAAACTGGGCCGTAAGGGAAGGGGGAAAAGAGTCCTGACTACAGAGTCCCTCTCCACACAGCTCTTAGGTTCACAAACTTAACCACATATGTTCAAAATCATTTAAAACCCCCGGTGAACTAAAGGATTTAAAACAGGAAAAGCATAAAGCAAGTTAAACGTTAAGAGACACCCCATCTTATGTTACACACTTGACTGTAGCTCTACCCACATAAAAGAACAATTGAATGGCGATATGTATATTTTCTGTACAGCCGAAGAGCCAAAAAACAAAACAGGAATTATCTCAGTCAAATGAAAGGAAAAAATGTCTCTTGTATGGCCCGAGGACTATGTGAAAAGCTGGATAATCTAATCAGAATGGACTGAGCTGCTCCAAGATCAATGCTACATTTACCACTGTGTAATCAATGTTTAATGCAAATATTTTTTATTTGCAAGCACCAATGTCAATAAAATAAAAATAAACAAGCTGGGTAAATTCTGGCAATTTCTGGCATCTGTACAGAGTGTTAGAACAAAAGTGAGTGGAGCAATGGAAGGCCTCGTGGGGTTTGTTTTAATTCAAACATGTGTTCAAGGAACTAAAGTGAGAACTGCGGAGGCAGGGAAAAATGAAGTCACCTGGAAATGTTTCCAGAAGAAGGCCTGGCAACACAACAGAGAGGATTTCTGGATGAGGGGAGGGACGGGCTTGGAAGAAAGCAGGTGCGAGGCAGGTGGACCAGCTCCCGCACTCTTGCCCTGGGACACCTAAGTAAGGCCAGCGGAGCCTGGCACCTCCCAGGGAGGGGACTTCACCCAGACGCCACGCTCCCACTGTGCCTTCAGAGCTGGGTGCTCACTGGGCAGAGGCAAGGCATTCTGCGAACCAGCTGAGCTTCCAGCAGCAAGCTCCAATGGTCACCTCACCCCACTGTTTAACCCAATGAAAACTATTTAAACTCTCAAGCTTCTGAACGAAATGTTTTTGAAGGTCCCTCTGAAAACATTCTCTGCTGAGTTTTGTGTGCTGCGTAGCATTTAAAAAGAATGAAGCTCTCTTGTGATCAGATTGTACTCTGCACACAAATTATGTTCTGCATTGCCATGGATTTGTTTAATGGAACCTTCCCTAGGATCTCAACTCAAAATGACGTCTGGCACGGAGCACGCGTTCCCCGGCCAACCCTTGGCTGGCCCAGGCCCTCTGCCCCACCCCCGACACAAGTCAACTTTTTTTTTTTTTTTTTTTTTTGCAGTACACGGGCCTCTCACTGTTGTGGCCTCTCCCATTGCAGAGCACAGGCTCCGGATGCGCAGTCTCAGCGGCCATGGCTCACGGGCCCAGCCGCTCCACGGCATGTGGGATGTTCCCCGACTGGGGCACGAACCCGTGTCCCCTGCATCGGCAGGCGGACTCTCAACCACTGCGCCACCAGGGAAGCCCACAAGTCAACTTTTAATTCAAGTGTACTCGGTGTTCTCTAGTCTCTCCACCTCTCTTCTCCCCACCCCACAATGTTCTAAGAAAAGCCAAAATGGAATGGAAAAGCAAAGATGATTATTACAAAAATATTAAGGCCACTCTCTTTAGGACCACTGGAGAGTGTTTGCATGGTGATAAAATGAGGAGGGTAAGTAGGAAATGGTAGTTTGGAAGTATCCCCAAACAATTCAACAGTATGTAACTCATTCCTGTGGCCTGCTTTTATGAGCACCCCAAAGAGACAAAACCAACAAGGCTCAAAAGGAACAAACTCACTAAAACTGAATTCCAATATCTCCTTGGTGTAGAGCATCACAAAAATATCTTCTAGGCTCTAGCAGGGCATATCCATCTGTTCACAAATATCTACTAAGGACCTACTAAGTTTTAGGCACTGTGCTAGTTATGGAGAGCCAAAGGCAAATGGCTCCACGTTTACATTTTACCCCTGTGCTCCAACGTATTTTTAGGGACACATACCTAAGGTGGTAAAAATTATTTTTTAAATGCAAAGAATTGATAAAACACACATTTGAAGACAGTAGTTACCTCTGGGGAAAGGCAGAGAATGGGATCTGGGAGAGTACACAGGCAGCTTCAGTGCTGGTAATTCTTGAAGTGAAAGGTGGGTCACAGTGTTTGCTTTATTGTTATACTGCATAGCTTACGTTTATGTTACATCTGTTCTTTATCTGTGTCATATTATATACATAATATTTTAAAAGAAATAATGCAGCATAAATAAATTTTAAATAAAAAATAAAATGGGGGTGTGGAAGAAGGAAGAAAGGAAGGAAGGAAGGATGGAAACAAGCATGGTCCATGTCCTAAAGAGCCTTACATCCTAGTAGAGGAAAGAGCCATCTAAAAAATAAGTATTAAATACAACATGGTAACCGTGACAATAGAATTTTTTTTCAACTCTAAGGAAGTACACAGTACTAAAGTTAACAGCAGTGGCATGTAAAATTCAGATCCCCAAGTGTCTTTGCACTTAAAACCGAGTTCTACCCTTTATAAGTGTCAATATAGCATTACTTCCCCTGGAACTCTTTTTAGAACCCCAAAGTCTGGGTTCCATGGCCCTCCTGTGTGTACTCATGGGACCTGGTACTTCCCCCAGAAACATATCACATCACACATGTACATGGAGCCCTTGGTTTACTGTTGTGTTTCGGTGCCTGGCTCACTGGCTGGCACATCAATAGTTGCTGAAAAAACAAATGAGTAGAAGCAACTGACAAAGGATTAATCTCCAAAATATACAAGCAGCTCATGCAGCTCAGTATCAAAAAAAAACAAAAAACCCAATCCAAAAATGGGCAGAAGACCTAAACAGACATTTCTCCAAAGAAGATATACAGACTGCCAACAAACACATGAAAGGATGCTTAACATCATTAATCATTAGAGAAATGCAAATCAAAACTACAGTGAGATATCATCTCACACCAGTCAGAATGGCCATCATCAAGAAATCTACAGACAATAATTGCTGGAGAGGGTGTGGAGAAAAGGGAACCCTCCTGCACTGTTGGTGGGAATGTAAATTGATACAACCACTATGGAGAACAGTATGGAGGTTCCTTAAAAAACTACAAATAGAACTACCATATGACCCAGCAATTCCACTACTGGGCATATACCCTGAGAAAACCATAATTCAAAAAGAGTCATGTACCACAATGTTCTTTGCAGCACTATTTACAATAGCCAGGACATGGAAGCAATCTAAGTGTCCATCAACAGATGAATGGATAAAGAAGATGTGGCACATATATACAATGGAATATTACTCAGCCATAAAGCTATTTGTAGTGAGGTGGATGGACCTAGAGTCTGTCATACAGAGTGAAGTAAGTCAGAAAGAGAAAAGCAAATACCGTATGCTAACACATATATATGGAATCTAAAAAAAATGGTTCTGAAGAACCTAGGGGCAGGACAGGAGTAAATACGCAGATGTAGAGAATGGACTTGAGGACACGGGGAGGGGGAAGGGTAAGCTGGGACGAAGTGAGAGAGTGGCATGGACATATATACACTTCCAAATGTAAAATAGATAGCTAGTGGGAAGCAGCTGCATAGCACAGGGAGATCAGCTCGGTGCTTTGTGACCACCTAGAGGGGTGGGATAGGGAGGGTGGGAGGGAGATGCAAGAGGGAGGAGATATGGGGATACATGTATACGTATAGCTGATTCACTTTGTTATACAGCAGCAACTAACACAACAATGTAAAGCAATTACACTCCAATAAAGATGTTAAAAAACAAGACAAAACAAATGAGTAGCATTACTGGGTTCAGGTCTGTTAAGTGGTGGCTGAGACTGAAGAGAAAAGGAAGGGTGGAAACGCTAAACTGGCGAATCCCATCCAAGACTCAAGAATGCCCCAGCTTTGCACAGACAAAACCCCTTCATCGTCCATGATAAGCTGGGCTTGGCAGTGTGGAAGACCACAGCACCGCCCGCGGATCCTGAACCACTGCTCTCTACGCACTAAGGTTTCTCAGCTTGGATCCTTCGCTTCTTCCACAAACGCTAAGGGGAAAAACATTGGATGTCAGGCAGTAACCCAGTATCAGGTTCAGGCACAGCCTCCATCTCTCAAGAACAGTCAGGCCTGCCAGTCGCCTGGGCAGAAATGAGATCTTCCTGGCAGAGGCTTGCAGAGCCTGCATATCTCAGCCACAGGGGTGAGCACAAGAAGCCAAAGATGCAGGAAGATCCAGTTTCTCTGAATAACGTTGCTGCCACACAAGACAAGGGAACGTCCTTCCCTCTGAACCTGCCATGAACTCCTTCAGATGCAAAAGGACTAGGCAAATAGAACTGTCAACTGAGACCTCAGAATGCTCCTCAGATGTCAACAAAAGGATGTGATCCCCAGCTCATGACAGCAGCACCAAGCACCTAACAAACACGTGACAAATTGTGCACTGTCAGAGCATGTGCCTGTCTGATTAATAACAATGGAAAAGGAAGTGCGTCATTATTTTGGTCACGGACCAGTATCATATAGATAAAAGGTCACCGTGCTAGTGGGGATATTGCTATGGATTTAATTCTTGCCTTGAAACATTGCAAGAGAAGGCTTGTTCTAGCTTGATTATCTGAGTGATATTGCAGCTGAAATCGTGTTTAGCAAAATATATTTAGCTCTATGTTTGGACACACAGTGAGTCCCAAGTTCCCAACCTCTAGAGACCTCATTTTAAATTGCATCCTACAAATGTCCTCCCCTTTTTTCCATTCAAGCAAATTGGTATAGCCCTTGTTCCACTCGCCACATTCTTTCCAGGGCAAACAGATGGAAGGAAGAGAACATGCCAGAAAGAAGAAATGGAAACTGAAAATGACATTATAATGAAAATAAAGCTGCAAAATATTATCTGGGTCAACTCTTCATACGTTTTAAAATCAGCACCAGCAGGCTCTGCACATATGGCATTGGTTTTATATTTTTTTGGTTCAGATGTCACACAGGATTAGTGCAAAAGGAAAAATCCCAGCATGGAACCTATTTTTATACAGATTAATCAATCATTTCGCATCTCTTCCTTTCCCATAATTCCCCAAACTTTCAACTTAATGAAACTGCTCTCATTCAAAATATGTCACTTACTGCACTCCGAACGGAAATCCTTTCAGGAAAGGAAGTGGGCTTAGAATTTGAACCTAGGTTTTTAAATGTCACATATTTAATTCAAGTTATAAATATTAACTAGACTTATGCTATGGCCCAGCCCATTTTAGCTTATAGCCATTGTGGAATCCTACATATCCATCACTGGCAGCAAAACGAATTGGCAAACATTTTATTATGTAGATATAGATATAGCCATTTAACGAAAACAGAAAGCCACACATTTGAAAAGAGAAACCTACTGCATATTTCACGTTTTGTTCTGTTGTCTACATTTTCAAGTACATTGAATGTCATAATTCCCATCAGAAAACCAAGCACACAGTTAGGTTCTTAGTAAGTATTTGCTAGGAAATTTGATAGGCTGAATAGAATCAAACTAAAGAATTGTTCAAGTGATTCACTACAGCCTCCCTTAACTACAAGGCATTGTGAAAATGATGACGATGATTCTTACAGTAATCATAATACAACAGCAGTGACTATTTAGTGTATGTCATGTGCCATTGATGATGTCATTGAATTTTCAAAGCAGCCTTGTGTCATAGGTACTATTATTATTCCATTATACAGATTAGGAAACAGAGAGGAAATTCCGATATTTTGAGGTTGAAAAAAATCCCATACAATGCTGGTTTTCAGAGATGGGCAGGAGAATTTATCACAGACACATTGAAAAAGGGAAATGGAGCCTTCTAATACTCATGAGGTGAAACACTTTGGAGAAAGTGTCATTGACATGGTTTCCAGGTCTCCAAAACCGTGATCACTACAGAGTTCATCATGCACCTTTATTTGTCTGCTGCCCCTTTGATGGGTGGAAATTATATTTATAAAATATTAAGGCAATGACCTAAAGTTCGACCTCAGTGACAAAGTCAGAGCCAGAGGAGCCACCAGTACGTTCACATCCTCAAAGGGTGATACCTTTCCACCATTTGGGGCAATTAAAATTGAGCCATGACTAACAGTTGGAAGAGATGACATTACACTGGTTGTCCTTTGCATGAATGGTCAGTCATGAGTACAGAAAATAAGAGACATTTACAATCTAGTGTAATACTCTGTGCTCCCTCTTTTATACGATTAAAAATGAATCTCTCTTTATACCAATACAGTACATGTTCTGCTTTTTGTGTAGAGCTGCTAGATGCCAGCTACCTTCTGTGGACAGCCTGAAAATCTGATTTTACACAATTTTCAAGTTATTGAACTAGACTTGGTGTTACCATACACACAGTCTTTTGTTTCCACTAATTAATTTTAACACCACAGGCATTAATCATTTACCCAGCACATGAAAATTGCTTTAAGATGACTCATGTGTTTTACAACATTGCAAACCCAACCCTTATGCCCTTGGAATGTACAGTAAAGAGGAAGTATTAGAGCAAATCAGTTAATAAAAAGAAAATTCTTCCACATCCCAATTCCACGGACATGAAGAGTTTTTAGAATTTCTACTGGATGCTACATGAGAAAAGTAAATTAAAACTGGTTAGAGAGATGGTCTCTGAATAATTTCCATGGTGAACTGGCAGATATGAGCACATGAGCAAGATCTCTCTTGAAAATAAACACTTTGAGTTTCAGTCTACACAGAGGCCCACTGCAAACTCTGTGCAGTGCCAATTAGCATTAACTCTGGCTGTGCTCATCTATTCCCATAGCACGTCGCTGGGCAAGGCCAAGCTCTGCATTTACAAATGCAGCATGCAATGCTCAGAGTTAGAAGAGCATTCTAAAATGTAATCGTCCGTGATCAATCTTTTTCCCTTTGGCTTCGAATGGCAGACTCACAAATGACAAGGGGTATTTAAAACAATATGTGTGTATTTTTAAACGTTTAGTTCCAGATTCTGCATTCAGAATATCTGAAAGGCGAGTGGAAAATTTGTTTTTAGACTACACTTTTAGCCTACCACAACTAACTTGACACACACATATACACAAAGAGCATATGCTCTGGGATCCAATATAATTATTTACTTACTGTGACTAATATGACTTACTTAGAAGGTAAGCTCCGTAGACTTTCATGGCAAACACTGCCTCTGCAAACAGCCTCCCACCACAGGCTGGGCTATGTCTTGTGCAGAAATACAGTGTGTGCAGCTCAGCTCATCTCTCCGTGGAGTACAGTCTCAGAGTGGGGTATCCATGGAGACCGAGCCTCCTACTTGTGCAGGGCAAGGAAGTTACTCCGCTGGGCACCATAGCAACAGGAGGCAGAGGGGAGGTTGGCCAATCAGGGAAGAGCACAGGAGCTTCTCCCTGGTGACTGCAGCATTTCAAATGAAACCATCGCCCTCATGAATGAACACAAAGCATTTAAGGAAACATCAAATTGTCAAACAGAAGTAAATGCGTACACAACAGTCAAGGCTAATCCTTTGACAATTATGGAGCAACACTGTGAGTCTTTCTACAATGATTATAGCCGAAAGATCAAGGAAGAAATTACATCAAAACCCCACACAGTCCTAAATTTAATGGCAAGCATGTGATGCTTTGAGGAAAATACTTGGTGTACTTCATGAATTCCAGCTATTTAAATATGCAAGGCACTTCACAGAGCTTCCCAGGAGAGAGGAACAGGAGACATCCATTGTTCTGATGGGGGAGAATGGAGTCGAGGGCTCCCTAGGACAACTGTTGGCATAGTGCTTCCAAACAGGAGTTTGCTTGAAGTAAGCATGTTTATCAAGCTTCCAGCAAAGCCCTCCATTGTATCAGAATAATTCTAACTAAGAAGGCATCCATGATAAAATAGGGCCAATGCAGACAAGATGGTGAGCGAACATTCAAATGCCTTAAAGCTGTGCTATTTGTAAACTCTCTTCATTTCTCATTTAATAATGGTAATGATCATTTATTGAGCACATACTGTAGACTAGGCAAATACTGTAACTAGAAACACAACTTCTTACCGGATGCTGACTCTGATCTTTGCAAAGATACAGGATGTACATGTTTACTTCTTAGTGCTGGGCAGTATTTACTCTGTGCATATACAGGCATATCTCATTTTATTGCGCTTTGCTTTATTGCACTTTGCAGACATTGTGTTTTTTTTACAAACTGAAGGCATATGGTAACCCTGAGTTGTCAGATGATGATTTGCATTTGACAGCATAAAGTATTTTTAAATTAAGATACGTATATTTTTTAGACATAATGCTATTGCACATTTACTAGACTACAGTATAGTGTAAGTATAACCTTTATATACTCTGGGAAACCAAAAAATTCATGTGACTCACTTTATCACAATATTCACCTTATTGCAGTGGTCTGGAACCAACCCACAATATCTCTAAGGTAGGCCTGTACTCTGTTATATACTTAACATATTTTACGATTCTCACAGCAACCTGAGAACAATAAGCATTAATTGTTCCTCCATATTATAAAAAAAAGAGAAAACATTTCCTAACGTTTACAAAAGAAACTCTCCTGCCCACTGACTCCTCCTCCCCTCACTGCTCCGCAGGTGACCTGGTCCACCCTATTCAATGTCTAAATACAAGGTGAGGTACCTTCCTCCTTACATTAAAGTTGTTCCAAAGCCTCTTATTATAGAGCTCTCTCTTATAATTACCTTCTTTGAACAAAAAGTGTCATCTGAAAAAGATACATCAGTCTGAATTGACCTCAGTCGGTGCTAGTTTGGGCTGCCTTCAGAGATCAACTGATGGGATTGTTTAAAATGAAGAAGGCCAAGAAATTCAAAACCAGATTTTGTAATTATTCCTGTCATACGACTCCTTCAACCTTTTAAAGATCAATTTAAATAGCAATGGTCAATGGTTAAGTTGTAGAGACTGAAAAACATATTCTTTGCTAACTAAACTCAGTAACTGAATAGCTTTGGGTAGTGACGGATACTTACATTGCATCTACAGGAAAACAGAAAAACCAGCTGTCCCGTGCTGTCCATGGATGTTGTGACAGCCTGCTCGTTGCCCTCCAATGTCCACCTCATTCTCCCCTTCTTCCATAATAATAGGTGCCCAGGTGACTAAGATGTCTTGGGATATAATTGGAAATGACATGTGTCACTTCTGTGCCCTGACCTTAAAATGACTGGGTGAGTATCCCCCGGTCCCTCTCCCCTTTCCTTCTGCCTGGTATAGGACAGCTGATCTGACACAGCTGCCTACCAGCCTCGCTCAACCAAACACTTATGTACTGCTTTATGAGACAGATCAACTTCTGTCTAATTTTAACCTCTGGATTTGGGGGCCTCTTTTTACATTAACTTAACTCATACCCTCACAGTACTTGTAGGCTTGAAAACAATACACAATAAAAGCACCAGACATGACTTCGAAACTGCTTTATATTAAACAAATTGGGCAGAAGTGAAGATAATTTGCTCTGGAAAAGACGGCTGAGTTGAAAGGTAGCTCGAACGATGAGCAAGACAATAAATTTTTTATATTAACTATGAATAACAAGATCAATGTTACTAAATTAATAGGAGTATAAATTGGTATGTTTAACTCAAAAAATAAATTTAAAAAACCTATCGGATATTGACTATTTCATCCATCTCTAAAGGTTTACTCCAGTTAGCAAATACAATAAAACATTTGTAATCTCATTAGGAAAATGCAGGGCCTTATACTCTGTATATAACTGTTTCCCTACACTTTGCTATTTTCACTGCCTTCTCATTAATGTACCTGCTTCCAGTTTCATCTCTTGATAAACCAAGTTCCACAGAGCAGCCAAAAGGATCTTGAACATATACATTAAATCGTCTCTCTTAAAACCGGCCAGAGGTTCCCATTGCTCTAAAGACACGGACCTCACCTGCGACAACTCTTCTCCCTTCCTAGGTCACTGCTCTGCCCACTGCCCCCCAAACCCTCCCCAAATGTGAAGAAATATGACTAAGTTCTCAGCTCACCTGTCATCTCCCCAGACACTCCCTGCCCCATACCCATGACTGTCTATAGCATTACCTTGTTTTACTTGTCACTATCTGAACTTATCTTGTTTGTCTGCTTGTGTGTGTATCAGCCATCTCCCCATGTTAAAGGCAGGCTCCAAAGGAACAGGCATCTTTTCCGTTTTTTCCACTCCTCTATCCCGAATGCCTGGAACAGTGGTGTCAGCACAGCTTAAATGCTTAATAAACACTTGTTGAGTGAATGAATGAACGCTGGTCAATCAATGTACAGCCAGGATTCAAACTGAGGTTTAGCAGAAACCTTACACGTGGTGAAGTGAGGGTTGCCGTCCTTCAGACTCCTACACAGCAGTCACCTTCCTGAAATGCCACATTCTAGTCCATGCATCTTGGAATGTAAGCCCATTGCAGCCAGCTTCCTGAAGCTTACCTCACTTAACCATGGGCTGCATTCATGTAGCTTGCTGCTGTCCCTTGGCTGCTCTCAGATACAGGTTCAGGTGGTAGAAGACCTTAATTCACTGAATTACCCAAATGAACTTACATGACTTTTGCTCAACACGTAACTTTTGTTAATAACCCTACAGTCCACCCAAATGCCACACAACAGATTATACTGGCGAGGAAGACAGAGAGGTCAGAGTACTTATCCCTCTGCCTCCTTTCTTGTCAGGTGCTTTGTTCCTCTACCAAAGTACACGGTTCCCTCACATGTAGCCTGGGAATTCTCTCCCTCTGGGTCCTGGGTATCTCGACCTTCCTCTGGCCTCTTCAGGATGGGGGAAGGGCTCCAGTCATTACCATCTCCATCCTTGTTGGATTTCCTTTATCAGGCCCATTCCTGTGTATGCAGTCTCTTCAATAAACTCTTCTCAATTAGGACACACACACACACAAAAAAGCCCAACCTAAAGAATGTATCTGCATGATTTATAACTCTTAGTTTATAGGTTTGTGTGTAAAAGAAGTTTCCAGGTTTATTTCTCTTATGCTGGTAGTTGATAAATATCTTTAATGGTGGGTGTGTGGTCTGCTGGAGTGTCTGCTACGTATGAGAGACCCATAATGCTTCATTCTCAACACATTAGAGCACTTAGCATCTGGCAGGCTCTCACACCGGTAGCTAGAACACTGTACATGCAATAAATCCTAGTAGACCTGGGATCTGGATGGCAGGGCCTCTGGGAAGAAGAAGATTATAATTCACTAATTCTTAGGGAAAAGCCATTAGCAGACCATTTGGCACTGTTACATTGATTGGGTGCATCATCAAAAGCACAGATGGGAGAAAGGCATGAGAGTAAATATGTAAGTAATCCTGCCATAAAGATAAATACTCAGGTCTCCTCATCACATTTAAGCTTTTTTTCACTGGTCTGGTCTCTGCTGGGGGGAAGGGATAGACTATGAAATAGTTCACCAGAAAACATTCTCTGCTGTATCCTGGGGGAACCTTGTTTCTCTCAGAGTGAAAGAAAGTTTCAGAGATCGATTTCGGTATCAGTGCAAAAGCTCTTGTTTAAGTTGGCAAAGCCTAATGATCTTTGCGAAAGTTTTTTTTTTTTTTTTTTTTTTTGGCGAAAGTATTAACGACAGGCAGGGCAGCACATAAAACATTGTGACAAGTACAGAAAGGACTAGTTCATGATTACGTAGAAAATCCTGAAGAACTTAACATTTCTTTGATGTTGACATCCTCAGGGTTTATTTTACTGACCTGCATCCAAACAGCCTCCTGTGTTTAACCTTCTGTATTTCATTGAAGTTACACTGAGGTTCAGTGATTCTGTTATCAGCAACAGCCAGCATGATCTATATATGGACTGTATCAGCTAATCTATAGGGCTCTACAGATATTTTTTTAAAATCCCTGTCTTATATCAATACATCTTTCTCAATTGTCACACTCTCCTATTAATTAGGAATAATTAAAATTATTCCTTTGAAGTCAGACCTTAGACGCAGTGCGGTAGTTAAGAGTTAGAAGCAAGACTACCCTGTTTAAAATCCATTTACAAACTGTGTGACCTTGCATGAATTAACCTCTCTATGCCACAGTTTCTCCGTCTGTAAAATATGGGATAATGATATCACTTTCTCACACTGATATTAAGATTAAGTGAGTAAAGTCCTTGGAATTTTGCCTGGGACAGTCAGGGCTCAATAAATATTAGCTAAAACAATTTTTAATCAAACTTCAGAGTCATGCAAGCCCACAATTACATTTAATGTATTCTTCCAGATACCTTCAGTATCTGAAATAGACTTAAGCCTTTATGTGAGGCTGGGCTTTGCTGCTGGAAGAACTTTGATTGAAACTGTAAGCTATTAGAAAAGTATTGCCCCTTGCCAAAGAATGCAGCATGTTTCCATTTAACCAAAATCTCTTTTAGCACTAAAATTTTAACTTTTCCACTCTATGAAAATATTTCTAAAACGTTCAAGACATTTTCCTGCCCTCATACACATTATCTTCTGCCAACTCCACCATCACACTGACTCAGTCTATTTCTGGAACATTAATTATTGCATTAAGTGCTACAAAACATTTAAAGCCTGAAACACTTAGAAGGTCTCTATGCTTTTCAGTGGTCTTTTGTCTGCTTTTTCATATCTTCCCATCTCTTTCTTCATTGTCAAGCCATCAGCTGTCAATTAATGCTCTTTTCAGTGCCCTCCTATAGCAAACACTCTCCCCACCCATGTTATGTGAATTGGGAGACATGACCTGCTAGAATTCTGTTTTAAATAAACATATAAGTTCTGTGGATAGTTTTAAGGGTTTTCCTGTAAACAAAGTGCAAGGAATTACTGATATCTATTTTAAGAGCAACAGATGACCATTCTTAACATTTACTAAGGAATTACTTTGTGCTAGGTCCAATGTTGGGCATTTTACATTCTTTAATCTGTTTAATTGTCACAATAACCCATTTTACAGATGCGGAATACCAAGTTTCCGGAAGATAACAAGTAGTTGAAGAGTGCACAGTTATAAAAAGGTGGTATGGAACTGTGAACCTAGTATACTGGGCTCCTGAGTCCGGTGGTTAGAAAGTGTCCCCTCAGCCCTGCCCTCCCCTCACTTTTTTTCTGAAGAAATAATCTGGGTAAGCTGTGAGTCTCCTCTTTGTAGCTCAAGTTATAAGAATGTATGTCCCACCCGCACCCCATCCTGTAAATTGTTTCTTTTATTTCACAGAACTAACTTTGAAGTGAAAGGGACAATGCTTGTGATAAGCACGGGAACAGCTGCAGGCTATCGGCTGTGTGTGAAAGAGCCTCAATCTACTAAGGGGACCAGTGTTGATTAATCATTAACCCAGTTGGTACCTTCAGAGTTTTCCAGCAAATGCCTCTGAATGTGGGAAAGCGTCTTCTTAAAGTAACCCATCCTCTGTTGTTGTTGTGAGGTTATTACAGTTCATCTGGCCAGGTCTCTGATTTCAAAAGCCTGGGTGGTGTCTGATGACAAGGGAATACTAACTTAGTCTGAATGCTGATGGCAGAGGTGACATCTTTCAAATGCAGATTTCAACATTTCAGTTTCTAAATGTGGGTTTCTTTTCAATTATAGTGACCCTAACCATTTGCTCTTGACCTATCTCCTTAACTGGGAGGTGTTTTTTTCTCCCTTTCACATTTTCTAAATATTTGTTTAAATTGTGTAATTCTTTCCCCAGCTCTCCCACAAGCCTTGAGTAGGAAGGATTTAGTACTTGCATTTGTAGAACAATAACACTGGGTCTTTTTCTCCTTTGGGATAAGAGGCTCCCCAAGTAGAAAATCAAGCATTAAAGGAGGCCCAGGGTTTCCCTGGTGGCGCAGTGGTTGAGAGTCCACCTGCCGATGAAGGGGAGACGGGTTCGTGCCCCGGTCCGGGAGGATCCCACATGCCGCGGAGCGGCTGGGCCCGTGAGCCATGGCTGCTGAGCCTGTGCGTCCGGAGCCTGTGCTCCGCAACGGGAGAGGCCACAGCGGTGAGAGGCCCGCGTACCGCAAAGAGAAAAAAGAAAAAAAAAAAAAAAAGGAGGCCCAGGAATGTCATTTAATGTCCTAGCACAGAAATCCAATTAGGCCTTTCCTTTCTAGGAGAGAAAAATCTCATCAGGAAAACTGACTGTGAACTACATATAGGAAAAGCGCCTGGGAGAAGGAATGGTAGCGCCACAGATCCCTGAAAAAGTATTGGGATTAACGTGTACACACTACTATATATAAAATAGATAACTAATAAGGACCTACTGTATAACACAGGGAACTCTACTCAATAATCTGTAATGACCTATATGGGAAAAGAATCTGAAAAAGAGTGCATATATGTGTATGTATAACTGATTCACTTTGCTGTACAGCGGAAACTAACACAACACTGTAAATCAACTAGAATCCAATAAAAATTAATTATTAAAAAAAAAAGTTCCCAATCAGAATGCCTTCATTCCCTTCCCTTTTTTTTTTTTTTGGCGGTATGCTGGCCTCTCACTGTTGTGGCCTCTCCCATTGCAGAGCACAGGCTCCGGACGCACAGGCTCAGCGGCCATGGCTCATGGGCCCAGCCACTCCACGGCATGTGGGATCTTCCCGGGGCACGAACCCGTGTCCCCTGAATCGGCAGGTGGACTCTCAACCACTGCGCCACCAGGGAAGCCCCATTCCCTTCCTTTTAATCTGTACTGCAGCCCAGATTTATTGTAGTTTTCTGCCTTAAATGATAAGGTCCTTAAGAGCAGGGATGATGTTGAGGTCATCTTTGCTTATCTTTCCCATGTTCCCCCCACACTACACATGATTCCTTGTATACTCTATTCTCAGAGAAGAATTTGCTGAACACCTACCTGATGACAGACATTGTATTACACTCTGGAGATTCAGTCTTAAATGTGTGCTGAGTTGACATGAAAAAGGCAAAGCCATTATTCCACTGAACTGCAGGGATGTTTTCTTCCGCTCTGTGGTGGTAATTTTTAATTAAATCTGCATAGGCATTAAGTGATAGAAGCCAAAGTGACAGAAGGCTCACTGCCTCCAAGAAGTTCCAACACGAGTCCTGCTTGGAGGAAGGCAGGGCTTTCATGCTGTGCGCGTGCCACAGTACCCTGCTGGAGAGGTGCTGGCGTGCTCAGCTCACCTTTCAGAGCCCTTCCTGGCATCCTGTGACACAGTTCTCTTCTCCTTCTGCATTAGATACTCAGTAAATATTATTAGCTCTTTAACTGAATGACCAAAGGGGCATTTCAATAACTCCTTTCTGAGATGAACAGCAGTTTCCAGAATCTAGAACAACGGACCTAAAATAAAATGGGCCCAGGTTAATGTTAAAGGGCCCTTGAGCATCTGTATAAGAGACACTAATTGCTTGCTATTTTAATAAACTGGTATTGGTCCTAATGAGTCGATTTATTTTAAAAAAGTAGAGCGCACATCAAGAGCAGAAGATGAGTTTAGGCTGAGGGGAGATGGTCACCTGGGGACAGAGGAGGTGGAACATTTTAACCGGAGAGCAGTATCTTCTTGTGGTTTAACAGATTATGTCTCTGCATTTTATAAATTTTGCAGTCACTCAGGGGCCTCGGTTCCAGGATTTCCTCTCTTCCTATTTATGAGAATGACAGATTTATTCTGCTGAAAGTTCAGAGAACTATAAGTCATGGTGCAGATTGTTCTAAATACAAAGAACTTACTGTCCAGAATTGAGGCCCAGTCAAAAGCTCGAGCAATGGTTTTTAGTGATGACATTAGGAATTTCAGGCAACTAAGGAATAACCTTTAGGGGCCCCTGTGACCTTGATAAAATGCAAATAAATTAAAAAATCACGAGGTCAGCACTGCTTAGGTGATATGTTTGCCTCTGAGCAATTAAATCAGAAGCAGTTGACAAAGGCACTGTTTCAGGCTCTGCCTCTGGGCAAGGGTCATTAAACTAGGAGTCATAAATCCTAATAAAGGAGACCCATGAAACCTCAGAAATAGTAATGTGATATTTTGTGCGTGTTTTTCTGGAGTATGGGTCTGTGGCCTTCACTATTCTCAAATGATCCATTATCAAAACAGCATGAAGAACAACTCTTGTTTCCTTTCCTCCCGTCTTCCCTCCCTCCCCCCTCCTTTTTATTCTTTTTGTCTGCATTTTCTTCATGAAAGCATAAGGCTTAAACATTCTCAGCAAGACAAGTAGCTGATCTTTAGCAAGTGAGTATCTTCTGTAGGAACCAGACTTGCTCAGGGTGGATTCTGTACATACACATAGGGTTTTAAATCTTTCGTTAAGATATGATTATTCTTATTATGGTTATTGAAACAAGGAACGGTAAGGATAACCTTAACTGCCATTTAAATTTAGGTTGTTCTTGCTGCGCCACACTTTTCTCTTTTTTCACGGTTTCTTTGTATTGTCACCACTGTAAAATGTTTTTGGAATGGGGCCAGGCGGTGGAGGGGTGGTGAATAACAAAAATGAAATAATTTCAGGTTGCATTCAAGTCCTACAGTACCTTCACAAGAAAAATCTACTTTTTCTTCACAATCCATGAAGCAGACATTCTTTCCTGCAGCATTTCATATTCTCAATCCCATAGCCTACCTTTGCTGTTGAGGTCAACCAATGTTGATTGTGCCCTCGATACACACCGGACCCTGTGTGCTAGGAATACAAAAAGAGGATGACAGGGCTTCTGCTCTTAAACTCACATCCTGTATGCTACAGAAGCAGACTCCATTGGTGACTGCTCCCAGGTTAAAAGAAAATTGAGAACATTTCTCAAAGGAAGATATACAAATAGCCAATAAGCACATGAAAAGATGCTCATCATCTTTAGCCACCAGGGAAATGTAAATCAAAAGCACAATGAAATACCACTTCACACTCACTAGAGTGGGTATAATCAAAAAGATAGACCATAACAACTGTTGGTAAAGATGTGGAGAAACTGAAACCCTTATACATTGCTGGTGGTTTGTAAAGTGGTGCAGCCATTTGGGAATACAGTTTGGCAATTCCTCAAAGGGTTAAACATAGAGCTGTCGTATGATTCAGCAATTTCATTCCTAGGTATATACCCAAGAGAACTGAAAGCATGCACAAAAACCTGTATGTGGATGTTCATGGCACCATTATTCATGATAGCCCCAAAGTGGAAACAATCCAAATGTCCATCAACTGTGAAGGGATAAACAAAATGTGGTCTGTCACCACACTAAGGCAAGATGTTAATAACAGGGGAAACTGGAAATAGTGGTAGTGAGGGGTGATATAAGAACTCTGTTACTGCCTGCTCAATTTTTCTGTAAACCCAAAATTGCTAAAAAAAAGATCTATTTTAAAATGTGGTATATGCATACAATAGAATATTATTGAGCCATAAAAAGAATGAAGTACTAATACATGAACCTTGAAAACATTATGCTAAGTGAAAGAAGCCGAACACAAAAGGCCACATATTGTATGATTCCTTTATACGAGATGTCCAGAACAGGCAAATCAGACAGAGGGTAGGTTGGTGGTTGCCAAGGGCTGGAAGAAAGGAAAAGTGGACAGTGACTGCTAATGGGTATGAGGTTTCTTTTGGGGGAGATAAAAATGTCCTGAAATTGGACAGTAGTGATGTTTGTATGATCTCTTGAATATACTAAATACCACTGAAATGTATATTTTAAGAGGGTGAGTTTTATGGTATATGAATTATTTCTTAATTTAAAAAAAGGAGAATTGAGTTGGGGGAGGGAGGAAGGCAGTTCTAGTTCTTGAGTACACAAGGTAATGGTTTATTTCTTGGCTATAATTACAGGACCCTCTTTAATTCATTGTTTCTGTCTTAAATATTGGGGGTAGCCAACACCTTTTTTACAATGTCCATCTTTCTCTTTTATATGCTGTCTTCTCCATTGTGTATCATTCTCTTTCTTTTTTATATTTTTCCGAAGCAAAGGACTGTTAACAAATTCATCATGACAAAATTTACCAGGAACTATTAGGAAACAGAGGATTTCTTCTTCACACAGTTTAAGTTTTGCTCTCAGACTAAACAACATTTTCTTTGGTTGACCAAAAGAAAGACAAAGAATAATCCATTAAGATATGCTATGCATGTCAATTATTCAGGAAGAACAGAAGCAGAGAGAGATGGAAGAGGACACAGGACCTTCCAATGGAAGCGTACACAGGACCAACCTTTGGCTCCATTGAAATAAAGCCATCTATAGCTCCTTGCACAATAATGATATCACCAAACAAAAATTAGAAGACAAATGTAAGGAATGGGGCTCATGCAAGCCATTAATCTGTCTTTTCAGGCTCATTAATATGTATAGTACAACTGGTGATACTGAAGAAAATAATGCAATATAGGGGTTGTCTCTCAATGCCAATACTCAGGTCCTTTCATTTTCAAGTTATAACTTTAATTTCACTAAAACTATATTTGTTCATATACTGTATATATTTCTGAGATGGAAAATATTTATTTATATATTGCAAATTCTGAGAACTGACCTTTTCTGATGTTCATGGAATCTCATTCACTGTAATAAAAATCTCCATTTCATCTCATAGCTTTTACTATTTTGTAATTATTGAACATTCTATGTATATATATATATTGAATATATAGCATCATATTCATATTTAAATCTTTCAAAGCAAATAAAATAACTAGGTCAGCAAGTATGCCCAGCCCTACAGATGTGCATCAAGACAACCTGTTCTTTTCACAATTTGTGCACACTTTAAATGGTACCAAGTAATTTCTTAGTATAATTTATGCTAGACTTAATTATATAGTTTAAATGTCTGTTAGACCATTCAGTTAACATTTCTACAAATTTCCTCCCTTTTTTACATGTCTTTATAATGGACACATATGTCACTATGCATTCTCAATTATTAACAACTAGTACAGAAAACATTCCACTCTATGCTCTACCTCCTTTACTAAAAAAAAAAAAAAAAAAAAAGATGTTTCTGGGTGCTAGGCACAGCATTAGTGTTCCCTACCTTGATATCCAGGTGTTTCATTTCAAATTTCATTTGAAATCCCTCTAGTCACATTTCTCCAATAAGAACATGAAGAGTTTACGTACACTCACCTGGCTTTACAAGGCCTGACTTTGGTTCCTTCTTATGTCGAGCTGACTGGATGCTTCCCTCACCAACCATTCCAGCTGTGAATTTCTTTCTAGTAAAGTCTTCATCACTTCCAGGGCAAAAGCCAACAGGGCTGCTGCCAGCATCCGAGGGCGTTTTCACGGGAGATACTGACTGACTACTAGGACAGCCTGTGTCATCTGGAAGACAAGAATCAATGAGTGTTTAATGAGGAGGGAGGAAATCAATGATGGCAAAGGGAGGGCAGGCAGTGAGCCATGCCCACACGCGCTCACACATGTACTCTGCTCAAGAGGCCCGGGTTGACTCCTGTGGGTGACTTGCCTTTTATTTTCCATATTCTGGCCAATCGTGTTAACAATCAGCTATTATAAAACATATTTTAAGGCAAAACCTTACAAGATTTTGCATCACAAATACTTCTGTAACATTCTTGTTGTCAAAACCTAAATTAGTTTGTTTTGACACTGAGGTAGTATACTTTTGGGTCATAATCGTCCATAAATTTTTGATGGGGTAGGTAAATAAAACGTTTGCCAGAGCAATTCAGGATTATTAATTTGAAGTCTTTGGGGTTGTCGGTGTTAGGAAAAAGTTACTTGAATATTATTGACCACACCCAGTTTTTGATTACTGGGCCCATCAAGTGGTTAACAGAGTTTCATAGAGGCGAAAGCTGGCTTTAGGAGTTCAAGGAAGCAGAAGGCAGTGATCCTGTTTTATTATCAAATGCACTCAACCAAAAATACATCAGTCAGATATCTTGCTGCCTGGGGTAAATGGGTAAAATAAAAATGATATTCAAATTAAAAATATTCCCTTAACTTTCAAGTTATATATTACTACCATGGTCATTACTATAATATGCATGATATGAAGTGATTTGTGTAGATGCTTATTAAGCAAACAGGAAAGTCGCATTGCTAACCCCTATAAATACTTTCCATATCTATTAAATATTTATAATGGTTGGTTAATTCATTTATACTGTGGTGAGAACTGTATGGGAATTTAAAGCCAATCAACATTACTTAACAGTATGTCTACTCAAACTAATCAATTAGTGGTAAATCTTCACTGCTAAATAATTCTTTATTATATGGAAATATTTTGATGTCAGAGTTATTTTAGTAACTAAGTGGGCAAAAAATGAATAAGGACATTTAGTACTAATAACTTTTAGGATTATTACACTTTTATAAATATTAAAGGAACTAAAATAATTTGCCATATATCAAAGGCTATTCTAAAACTTCATAGCTTGAATGAAGACAGAAACAGAAGTAGTTCTGAATAAAATATACTGGTTGCCTGAATTAAGATGACTAGAATCATCTAAAAAGTAATTGCCTTTGCTTCATTTTTGGCCTTTATTTCAATTTTTATTATGAAATGTCTAAGTTCCTAGAACAAAGTGAACTTGGCACTAGTAAAATGATGTATTTCTCTTGGATCTTTTTTGACTTTTGGACATATTAGTCTATATAGGACCTCAATGGTCTGTTTCTGGAAGTAAATGGTTTTTAGTGCACGGTTCATACCTTCTGTCTTTGTTGATCTTTTAAATGTGCTATGTTCTTCCTGAATTGAAGAAACTTTGGCCCTGAATCATTGTGATGAGACTCCTCTTGGCTGCTACTGCTCAGCTATTTCGCTATTGTCCCTGGCTTTCTCCTACATTTGCATGTCCCACGCTTCAATCCAAAGAAATCTGAGCTCCTTTCAATCCAAAGAAATCTGAGTGCAAAGTTGCTAATTACTCAGACAGATTCCAGCACTTTTACAAGGTTCAACAGGTCTGCACATGGCCTTGGGAGAGCCTGGTTCCTGATTCCTATCCCAAAGCAGAGAAGCTCAAATGATTGAGGTCTAATCATCCAAAATTACCTATTGTCTTTAAAAGTATTTCCCTATGAGTCAGTTCCATAAATTACTTCTTTTAAAAGAGAGATGGCCCAAATTAACAGAAATCCATGCTTCAGATTCTCTACCCTAAAAGGTACTTTTTCTTGAGAACTCTCAAAGGGACAAAATTAAACAATTTCCAGTATTGAGAAACACTGTCGAAATTGTAATTTAAGTAAACAGAAAATGAATGTGTTTTGTTTGGTTCTACTATCACTTTGCCAGAGTTAAATAAGAAGGAATGAGGATATGCCATGTTTTCAGTACTAGACATTTCAAGGATTAAGTACTAGGGTCTGATTAAAAATTGGGGACTGAAGTTATTCCGAATGGTGGCAGTTTAGGGTAGGCAGTAGCAATTTTTCACCTGGCATGTATGCCTCACTTGTCATCAATATTTACAGCCAATAACTCCAGGGACAAGGATTGAGAAGATGAATACCTAAATAAATCTTTAACTTCAGGTGCCTTGTACAGCTTTTGAATCATTACCTAGTAAACAAGTGTTCATTCATCACCTCTTAACTGTCTGGTACTGCACTTCACATTGTGGGGGAAACGAGAGGGATATGAGACATCGTCTTTCATTAAACAAATATGTATCAAGTCCTGGCACTGAACCAGCCACAGGCACTGTACCCAGCCCCCATACTGATGGAGCTTATAAGTAAGTAAAAGGGGTTGGTAAATATCACTTCCAGTGCATAGTTTCTGTAAGCTGTTAAGTCCATTAAGGCAAATCCATATCCAAGAAAAACTGAGTTATCAGAGAAGCTTGGGGCATTTGCCTGTTTTGTCTAACGGGACCAACACTAACAAAGGAATCTGGTTTTGGAAAGGGCAGGGCCATTAATTTTCCTACTACAGAGACCACACTTTAGGTTATGCAAAGTAAGCCCCGAGCAAAAGCAACAGAGCTTCAGTACCAGAGAGTCATCTGGTCACCTGTGGCACCTGAGTTATTTTCCTCTGTGCAGCACTGAAGAAGTGGTTATTTTTTCAACAAGTCTTGTTTAGGGCCCCTTCCCTCCTCTTTCCTCTTCCTCCTTTTTAACTTCATGATCAGAGCTGGAAGCAGACCACCAGTCCAGATGAAGATAATATTCCTTTCCAAAATGCAATGCAAAATATTCTTAGTTCACATTTACTCCAAGATTCTAATAGGGAGCCAAGTTGATGTTCTTTGCTTGTTCATGTCTAATCTTACTATGTGCCAAACTACATGTGGAACCAGCACATATCAAAGAGATTTATTTATTAAACCTGCTTCAGTTAAACACTTTGTGTGTGCCTTCTGTTCCTTGCTGCTACCTTTACTGTTGAATTTGTCTTGTAGAATTATAGCTTTTATTAGTTATGTTAGTATAAAGAAATTATCAATGAGAAAAATTTCTAATATGACACCATGAAGAAACTGTTTCTGGGCAGGAAATGGCAGAAATCCTGAATGATTTACCCAGAAAAGTGTGGGTTGTTTCAGATTTCCAGAATGGAGAAAAGTAAGAACATTTCAGCCTGGTTTTAGCATAAGGGAAGCTTTCCACCAAGGCTTTAGGAAGAGAGTGCAGGAGACTCTCAGTTCTACTGGAGAGAAATGAGTTTTTCTTTTAAAACACACTTAAACACACACCCACACCAGCTCTTACATAGTTGAGTTTTTACATTTCTTTCTCTACTATTCATGGTAAGTATAACTTCATTAAAAAAAAAATACATGCAAGAGGACCACTTTCCATGTTTTACACAGTGTGATCCATTTGGGATGGATCCATATGAGATGATTTCCTTCCAGTGTCAACAATTTAAAATCCCATTTACTTGGGTCCAGGATGGCCCCTGGTGGATCTCAGGTAAAAGTGACCCACATCGAGGCCACATCTAAATGATCACCATCTGCACTGAAGGAGACTAATTTACATGCCCTGTTTTATTTATACTGAGGAATAAGTTCTTCCGCTCATTTGTTCTTGTATATTTGCTTTGAATACGTCAACCCATATGATTAAGGATAACCGAAGAATATTTGCAGATCCAGGAACCTCCAGAAGTTGTGGCCCACCTCAAGTGCTGTAAGAAATATACTACTAACTAGTTTCCAAATTGGTTTTAAGGGAAAAAAATTTTAACGTCTATAAAGACAGATGAGAGAAGCAGACATCTAATATAATTTTGTAGTCTGGAGGTTGTTAAAACATGATTTTTAATCTATTTTCTTCTCCCTTTACATTACAAGCTTTTTGAGAATATAGGATATAGTTAATAATTGTAAAATGACTCTACTTATAATTCTGAAAAAAGTGTGTATAAGTATCTTTTAAGATAATTTGTATCTTATTTTAAATGCACTAAAGAAACTTGCTAAATTAAAGAAAACCTTCTGTTGGGTTTTAAAATTTTAACAGATCTTTAAATTATAAAAGTAATAATCTTTAATGCAGAAGATGTAGACTACAGAAAAGTACAAAGAAGTAAAAAAAAAAAAAAAAAAAAAGGAGTGGGGGAATAATATTTTCCTATAATTGTACTGTCCAGAAAAAATACTTAACTATTTGGCATACTTCTTACTGATTTTTTATACATATGATTTACTTGCTTGCTTGCTCTTTGTTTTGTTAAAATTTCAACATACATTATAGTTTCATCACTCTGTTATCAAAAATTTCTCCCTGGAATTTGTCAGGCTAGAAAGAAAGAAGCTATTAAGACTAACAGTAGCCAACACAAAGGGGCGCCCCACTGGCCAAAGATGGAATAATTTGAGCATCAAAAAGAATAATAAATGCAAATGACTGATAATCATTGGATATACTTTAAAGATCTATGAGTTCATAGTAATATAAAATAAAACTAAAAAAAGAAAGGCCCTTTCAACTCCCCCAAAATCCCAACCCACTGGAAATCTTTGGAAGTGACCCAGGGGCCAATTCTTTATATTGAAATTTGGCAATTAAAAGGAAAGAAAGGATTAACATATATCCTGATTGTAGAAAATGTTACTGCACAAACTGTATTTCAGGATAACTTAAATCGCTCACTGATATTGGAAAGTTCTCCCTTACAGAAGCATCCTGGTTAATGAAAGTAGATGGAATAGTAGAAAATTACTACAGTTGACCCTTGAACAACATGCGGGTTAGGGGTGCTAACCTCCATGCAGTCGAAAACCCACGTGTAACTTAGCAGTGGCCCACCACATATGTGGTTCTATACCCAAGGATTCAACAAACAGTGGATCATGTAGGACTGTAGTATATCTCTATTTTTAAAAATCTGAGTATTGGGCTTCCCTGGTGGCGCAGTGGTTGAGAGTCCGTCTGCCGATGCAGGGGACACGGGTTCGTGCCCCAGTCCGGGAGGATCCCACATGCTGCGGAGCGGCTGGGCCCGTGAGCCATGGCTGCTGAGCCTGCGCGTCCGGAGCCTGTGCTCCGCAACGGGAGAGGCCACAGCAGTGAGAGGCCCGCGTACCGCAAAAAAATAAATATATATATCTGAGTATAAATGGGCCCACACACTTCAAACGCATGTTGTTCAAGGGTCAACTGTATTTTGCAATTATTTATAATGAAATACTTGATTTAGGCAACAAACATAATGGATGAAACCATCAGACAAAAGGCTGATGGAGAGTCTGCAGTAGAGGGACCAAGCCTTACCCATTTGTACCAACTGAGTATTCTTAGCATAGCTGACAGTGGGGTAACAGACATTATATACCTTCTGATGGGATGTGAGATGAAGCACACAGCATTCTCCACATTCTTGCCACAAAAAACTGTCCCTGAATCTAATCAAGCTTTAAAACTAATGTCCATCTTATAAAATAGATGGAGAACAGTAATGGGTTAAATCAGGGGTTGGCAAACTGCAGCCTGCAGGCCAAATACTGTCAGCTGCCTGCTTTTGTAAATCAAATGTTATTGGAACACAGCCCAATACTTTACATAGTGTCAACTGTGGCTTTCAAGCACAAAGGTGAATAATTACAACAGAGATCATCTGGCCAGCAAAGCTGAAAATATTTCCTAGCTGGTCCTTTTCAGAAAAAGTTTGCTGGTCTCTGGGTTAAATGAAACCATGAGGAAGCAAACAGGCACTTTTGAGACAACTAGGGCTAGTAGTTTCAGTGTTCTCTAGCGCACCAAGGAATTATGTTAAATTCCTTGTTAAGTTATGTTAGTAATGAAAATGGCACTGTGATTATGTAAGAAAATGTCCATTTTTTTTAAGAAAGCATGCTGAGGTATGTAGGTAGACATGAAATAACATGATGTCTGGATATATGCTTTAAAATGCTTCAGCAAAGTAAAAGAGAAAAAGGGATAGATGTAGCAAATATGACAGTATCTTGCTATTAATCTGGATAAAGTGGACAAGCAGCTTATTGGTGTTCATTGTAGTATTCTCTCTTCTTTGGGTATGTTTTTAAAAGTGTCAAAGTGTTTTATTTAATTTCTCAAAAACATTATTTTAAATAAGTAACTATTTAAAATAGGAACACAGTGTTTCTAAAAATCAATTCCTTCTTGTAGGGTATTTTAGGATGTTTCCAATTTTCTATTATTGAAATTGCTTTAACACCACATTTTACAGATAAATCTCTTGTCAAAATTTTTATTCTCATAGAACATATCTCTAAAAATGGATTACTAAGACTTCCGAGAAATTTGAGGCAATTTATATTCCTATTATATTGTATGAGAGTATCCTACTTATTAAATTCCTGCCAATAATGAATACTAGTTTGTTTGCATTTTTGCCAAGTTAATAATGCAAAGTGTATTTCTGATGTTTTAGTTTGCATGTATTTAATTATCAGTGAGGCTTAATGTCCTTCATATGTTTGCTGGCCTTTTATTTTTACATTTATCCTATGTATTGTTCATGTCCTCTGACAGCTTTTCTATTAAGGTGTTAAGGAATTCTTATTGATCTGTAAAAAATCCTTATATATGAAAGGCATAGTCCTTTGGCATATTTCACCAAGTTTGTTTGCTTTTAGTTTATAATGTTTTTGACAACCAACCTTTTCTAATTTCTAGCTGTCAAATCTCTCCATATTTTCCTTTGTGATTTCTTCCAATGCTTTAATGCTTAGAATGTCCTTCTTATTAACTCCAAGATCAATTAACTATTACCTACACTTTCTTCTAGATTTTTATAATTTCAGTTTTTATTATATCAAATCCATCTGGAATTCATTTTAAAATGCAGTGTAAGGTTAGATGTTAACTGTACTATTATTATTTTCTTAATTTTTAGGAAATGTATCCTGTTCATATTACTTTGAAATGCTTTTCTGATAAAATTTTGAAAGCAATGAATATTTTTTGCAAAGTGAATATATATATATACACACGTATATATATATATATATTTTTTAATCCACATTTTAAAATATTAGGATTGCCCAAAGTGTGTGTGTGTCATATAATTTCCTGATATTTAACTAAAGTGTCTAACAGCCAGTGCCATCCAACACATTTGGTGGCAATTATGACGACCAAGTTCCTACTTCAACTTCCTTGTAACCTAAAGATTACATATAAAATATTTCTTCAAAGTCCAAGAAACATCTCTAGAACTTCTGGTTCACTTCTGAATTTAGATCTCAGAGCTCATTTGTTTTCCAAAATGCTGAACTAAATAATTCCAAAAGACATACTTAAAAATAACATCAGGCAGAAGAAAACGTGGTTTTGTGCCATAATGTCTTGAAACATTCAGTTATGGTTTGATGCTGTTCAATGTTCAGTTGCATAATTTGGAGGAAGAATCATTTCTATTTTAAGGAAACATTACTTTAAAACTACATAGAAATCTAGTTGATTCTCATGAATGACAAAAGTGTTTACAGACTATTTATTCATCCATTCAACAAATATTTACTGAGTATCTACTACATGCCAGACACTGTTATAGGTGTTACTAGTCTTACTGCTCCAGACACTGACATTTTTTAAGATAGTCCAATGGAGACAGATAACTTAAACTCATGGTTAATCTGAACCCTGTGAAATTCTTACTACAAATCATTCAATGCTCTGAAAGGATGTAGGTAGGTAAGAAAAGTAACATTTATTAAGTAGCTATCATGTGGCAAGGATACTAATTTTTATCATATAATTTTAATAATATCTCATTTTTATAGGTGGAAAAACTGAGGCTCAGAGAGGTTAACAAATCCAGCCACACAGCTACTAAGGTATGGACCCAAAGATTCAAACTCAGGTTTGTCTGACTGTAAAGTCCTTGTTTCTCTCACCACCACAAGCTAACTGTTTTCTAAATTTTCCTACCTATGTTTGTTCCAAGAGGAAAGAGCAGAAATTCTGGGAATGCTCAAATTAAAAACAGACAAAGGAAGCTGTTAGAAAGAAGCCATCCCATCATAAACAGACCACAAAATTTGAGGCAAGAAACTCTAGTTGTTTCCAGTTTTTGCTTCAACACAGTAACCATTTAATGCATGCCATTCAGATAATTTTGCATTCTGGGCTTTCAGTAGCAAAATTTGAACTTCTATTCCTTCACCTAATTTTGGCATCTTTTTGGAGTGAGAATTCACAAGTCTACAAGGCTCCACACTAATTTTGCTTTAGTATTATACAATGTGACACTACACAATTGCCAGTGTTGAAGTGTAAGAATCTCATTCATCCATCCATCCATCCATCCTTCCCACAAATGACTACTGATTTCCTATTGTGTGCCAGATAGTCTTCAAGATATTAGAAATGTAATGATGACCAAGACTCTAAGATCCTTGTCTTCAAGGAGTTCACATTCTAGTGGTGGAGACAGTTAATGAAGAAGTAACAAAACACATAGAGAAGAAATTTTGATTGTGATGTACTGTTAATGAAACAAACTGGGTGATATTATAGAGACTAACTGGGTGGGAGGTAGGAAGGTACTTCATTAGGCAGGTTGTCATGGAAGGTCCTGAAGAGGTAATTTGAATTGAGACCAAAAAAATGAGAAGGAACCAATCCTGGAAAAGGCAGGCAAGAGAAAAGTCCAGGAAGAGGGAACAAGGAGTTTGGTGCATTGAGGAAACTGAGAAGAGGCCCGGAAAGCTGAGGGCAGAGAATTGATGATGAGGCTGAAGGCAGGTGGAAGTCTGAGCATGTGCAGGATTATAGGCAGGAAACCTACATTAATCTCCAGTGCAATGGAAGCCATCGTGTGCATTAAGCAGCAGATGACCATGATTGGTCTGTGGAGAACAGACTGAATTAGTGATGTTATCTCTTGCTAATATTTATTGAGTGTCTACTAAGTACCAGGTATGTTTAGAATACTAAACACTTACTTAACGCATGTAATTAACTTAATCTCTTTGAGACAGACACTAATAAGATAGGCATACAAAACCAGCACTAGAGCTTAAGCCACCCCCCTGAGGCCACAGTAAGCTGTGGATATGAATCCAAAGAGGCTAACTCCAGAGGCTCCTTCTTAACCCCCTTGCTGTGTGGTCCCTTTAGGAATGAAGGCTTAGAAGCAATAAACCCACGTGGAGACCACTGTCATAGGAGAAATGAGAGATGACAGTGGTTTGGGGTGGTAGTAGTAAAAATTGAGAAAAGGAGATGGATTGGGGATACGTTTTGGAAACATAATTGGAAGCATTAAGATATGATAATGAGGGCTTCCCTGGTGGCGCAGTGGTTGAGAGTCCGCCTGCCGATGCAGGGGACACGGGTTCGTGCCCCGGTCCGGGAAGATCCCACATGCTGCAGAGCGGCTGGGCCCGTGAGCCATGGCCGCCGAGCCTGCGCGTCCGGAGCCTGTGCTCCGCAAGGGGAGAGACCACAACAGTGAGAGGCCCGCGTACCGCAAAAAAAAAAAAAAAAAAAAAAAAAAGATATGACAATGAAAAGTAGAAAGGGGTCAAGAATACCTTCTAGGTTCTTTGCTTCAGCAATGGAGAATATGGTGGTCACTTCTGAGTTTGGAGAAAAATGGGTTTATGAGTTTGTGGGGGGTGAAACTAAGAATTCTGGTTTTGATACGTTAAATCTGAGACACAAATTAACCAGGACACTGGAGATATCAAGTAGGCAGTTGGATATGCGAGCCTAAAGCTCAGAGGAGAGGTCAGTTCGGGGAGCATCACCATCCTACAAGTGAGGAATTTAAAGATTTGAGCCCTTGGGGAGGGCAGGAAAAGAGCAGGGCTGAAGACTGAGGCACCTGACACTGTAAGGGGGGAAGGGATGGGATGGAGCTAACAAAGACCCTCAGAGGGTGGGACCTCAGGAGCCAAGGAGGAAAATCTTTCCTAAGAAAGAACCTTGTTAAACCGTGTTGAGTGCTTCTGGGAAATCAAGGAAAATGAGGACAGACAAGAGAATGTCAGATTCGCCAACATGGTCACTCAGGTGCTTGACAAGGGCAAATTACGGAGATAGGATTTTGGAGAAGTTTTGCTTGTGAAAAGGAGCAGGGAAATAAGATGGCAGGTGCAAGGTGATGAGGGGTCAAAGGGAACTTAATTTCTCTGAAGGATGTGTAAACGCGAGCGTATGTGTGTGCCGATGGAGGTGAGCTTGTTACAGTAATTGGAACGAAGCACCTCCACGAAGACATGCAACCCACGTCTATGAAAACCAAGTGGAGGACTGAGAAATTATTTAATGAACGTTTCCCTGGTTTCTTGGAGACAAAATAATCATTTCCCATATAAACATTCCCGGGATTTCTGAGCTATTTTGGAGCCTTGAGTGCTCCCATAAAAGTCATTCTGGTGCAGCACTCGGCAGCAAAGGAGCACGTGAAGGGAAGTGAGGTGAGGCAGGTCCGTTTCTTCACAGGACTCGTGCTGTCTCTCAAACAAGGGCCTCTACTTGGTTTTCTACCGAGAGCCAAGTTGTCTGATTTGTATGAGCAACCACAGGAGCAATTTGGAGGGGAAAATATCTTGGTCCAAATAGTCAATGTAGTATAATGACACATTATCTAGGAGTTTGGGTGAGGGAGCAGCCGATGCTGAAATTGGGAACCTGGGTGGCTCAGTCACTGCCAGGAGACAGGTGAGCCCCAGCAGGGGGGTGGGGAATTCTTCTGTCTCGCAAGCTTTTATTTCTCCTCCTCTTTCTTTCACAGGGTTATGATCTTTCCAAAACAGGATGTTAACTAATACTTCTGATCTTCCCTCTCCTTAGTAATATGAGTTTATTTGCAGTTTCTAAGCCATACTTTTATAAAGATTTGTTTTTTTTAAGGTTCCTTGTTGAGAGAAGATAGCAGAGAGGGAGAAGGGGAGAGGGAGGGAGGCGAGCTGGAAGGTAGGAAGGAAAGAATAGAGACACAGAGACAGACACCAAGAAGCTATCTCTTGATCTCTTGAGAACCTTGTAAGAAGGAAACTGCAAACCGCTCATAGGACACCTGAATTACAGTGAGCTCTTCTGCAGCAATGTAAATCCTTTCCCCCTTCCTTCTATTTTTTCTCACATGGAGAAGTTGAAGATAGTGCTTGTCAAGATGGAGTAAGGCATAAAAATGGAGAAATGTTAAAGAACATTAAGGAAAAAACAATACTTATTATATACAGTTTGTGTAATTGCTACATGTCAATTGTTTTCTATTTGGAAAAAAAGGAATTGTTTTAGGGAATATATGTGAAGCATGGTATTTACTTCACTTTAAAGAAAAGGTACAAAGAAAGAAAAGAGAGAGAGAAAGAAATACGTTCAGGAACAAGTTAGTTCCAGTGACATTCACAAAATGAAGTTCTGAATTTTGAAAGTTAGCCTCAGAGATGAAACGTCCATCCACAGAAGAATGGCTGAATAAATGAAGGCCCTGCAAACAGTGGAATACGAGCTGTCATTACAATGAATGGGGGCACTTCTATGTCCTGACAAGCAGTGACAGGTACAGGGACTGCCTGGAATACACATTCCTGGAGGTCAGGAGTCCTATCAGGGTTGTTCATCCCTCTAGTTCAGCTCCTAGGATAGCACCTTGCCCACAATAGGAGTTCAGTAAATATTTACTTAAATAAACAGAAAGGGTCACAGGTCAGTACAGCATGATCTCACTTTGGCAAAAAGCAAATCAAGATAAATCCTACAAATGTGATTACATCCACTCTGACATATGTGTTTGCACATGGTTATTCGTTTTGAGCTGAAAACATATAATAATTAGCATTAAGGAAAAGATAATCCTCACAAACACCTCAGAATACATAGAAGGGCAGGTTAAGGCCCACAGGGTCTCAAGAATTCTGAGAATTGGGTCAGCGTCTAAGATGAATCCTACCTTCAGGGACTCCCACACTAAAGAGGAGAGAATAAGACGGAGCCAGCCAGGAAAGAGGAGGCGTCCTGTGAAAATTCACACGGAGCAGGGAAAGTTGAAGGATGGGTTTCTAGGGGATGGGCGTGAGTGCTGGGCAAGCCCCCGTCATGGGCACTGGGAAGTTTGGTTTGGGTTCCCTCAAAAGTGGGAGCAGTCAGCCCAACACGACTGGCTTCCTGGAGCCAGAGCAGTGTAACCCGGGCAGCGAGTGGAGGGCGGGCACCACGAACACCCAGCAATGCGCAGAGCAGCTGGGCAGGATCTCGGCTCTGGCAGACGAGGGGCTGGACTGGGTCTCCAAAGCAGGAGATGCCACTGTCCAAGCCCGACAGCAGTGGAGGTTTAGGGTGGTTACTGTGAGCAGACACCAGCAAAGCCACCTTACAATACAGGCACGCCCAGCAGCCTTGTGGACCCCAAGTGCATGCATCTCCCCTGGGGTTTCTCAGAGTAAAATCCACCTAGGTGGTGGGGCAAGGTGGTGGCCAGGGTCAAGTTGAGTCCTGGGAAACGTGGGTATGTGGCTTTGTGCCAAATTCCTTCTTGACTCTAAACTGGACTGCTGTTATCTAGATGAAGCGGGTGCCGTTTACTGAGATGGGAATTCAGGGGGGATGAAGAGGTGAAGACAAAGAATCCACCGTAAGATTTGGTGGAGGGCACGGAGAACTTGGCAGGTGTCACTTCAGTGGAATAGGAGGAAAGCCTGATTAGAGTTGAATAAACAGAGCTCAGGCATCACTTCCTCCAGAAAGCTTTGCTGATACCCAGACCTTCCAGTTCTCCCACCACCAGACACACAAAGCGTGTGCACACCTCACACACTCATATACAGTCATACACATGTATGAGTATATCACTCATGACATATTCACACACACACACCAATCACACACACACATGCACCTCACACACACATCTCACACTTACATATACACACAAGAAAGTAAACAAATAAAAAATAAACCGGCTGCTGTTTTTCTCCTAGCTTCTGAGTACCAACTCTTGAGTGGGGTATTTTCTTATTTTCTTAGCAAGAGAGCTCTCTTCTAGCTACCACAGCACTGGAGGCACGGTCCTGTTACACAAATGACTCTTTTTGACATTTAGAGATGCTGAACTCCTCTGGACAGAAATGTTTCCTTCACTGAATAAACCTATTACATTGAGTATTGGGTACCATTCTAGTTGTTTTACCTCCTCGGCAACTAAGTATCCTGCTCTCAATGCATTAAATGAATGAAAATATTTCACTTGTCCTGTCTTCCTAATTATACCTTCTACCAAGTTCCAATAAATACTCATTAAGCAACCGCTGTGTGTCAGGTATAGTGCAAGGAACTATAGTGTTCCTGCCTTCATGGAGCTTACAGTCTACTGGAGAGTCAGGTAACTAAATACGAAAATTTCAAACCAGGTCACGCAGTCTGATAGAGGAAGCATAAAGAAGAAGCACCTAACCTAGACTGTGAAATGTATCCTTCAGCTACCTACCCTGACCTATGAATAAACTTACCTATATTCACCTCAGGCCTTTATTTTCTTCCCATATGTGTCTTTCTTGGTCTACCTTGGTCTTATTACAGAGTTATCACTTCTCTACTATTTTCAGCCTCTCTCTCTCTTTTTTCTTGTCTATTTTCCCTCAGCCTAAACACTTTATCAAAATGTCTGTGATTTGATAAACACCCTATCTTTACTTTAAATGCAACCCTTGTTTTTATTCTACTCCCTCTTTCCCATCCCTGTTAAGCTTTTTAAAAAAGTTCTCTACACCCTATTTTGTACCTCCCATTCACATCTCAGCCTGGTGCAATCTGGAGTCCATCCCCACAGTTTTCTGGGACTGTTTCTGCCTAAGATCCCTGATAACCTAGAGGTCTCATCCTTGAGCACTTTTACATACACACCTTACTTACTCTTGCTGCGACCGATATCTGAACCTGTTGGCTGCTTTCTTCTGGGAACGCACTCGTCCTTTGGGATTGGAGACACGGTCACTCCTGGCTCACCTCCTCCCCCTCTGTTGCTTGTTCTCAGATGCCTCAGTGTCCTTTTTCTGCGTCCTCTCATTTTATCTCAGAGTTCTAGCCAGGGTCCTCTAACTTTCTTCCTCCATGTTATCCCCGTTGGTAATGACAGCCATCCCCCATATTTAGAAAGTTTGCTTTACAAAAAAAAGTTTGCTTTTCACTTTCAGGAAAGACCTACATTCGCATTGTTTTCGATAACCGAAAGAAATCTGAAGAGAATGTTTGCTTTTATGAAAAAACCCAAGTATCGAAAATAGCATTCAGCATATGTTTTGTATCGATCTGTTGTAGAGGTAGCGTGCGGCCCGAGCCGTGAGTGTGGCCGCAGAGCTGGTCCTCCAGGAACTACACTCGGCATCTCAGCATCAAGCTGCCAGAGCTTTGAACTGTGTCTGTTGCGTCTGTGCTTTACCTTATTTTGGGCATCCGTTAGCAAGACGTGTCCTAAGGTGACTGCTTCTTCGCTCTATGTCATTTCTGCTTACAAAAGGTTTCCTAGGCTGTTCTACTTTAAGACAGTGGGGAAACCTGTATCATCAAGTCCCTTCACTTCAGCTACCAACATCTCTGACTTCTCTTCACAGCTCCAGACCTTTATCTCAAATGCAACAAATCCTAATCTGAACTCATTCACCAGACTCATCCTTCTCCCCAGTCCTGCTCCTCCATTTGGGTTCGTCCAGTGGAAATTTAGACACCATTCCACTTGTAATTGGTGATTCAGACACATATGTTCTGGGGCCCACCCTCACACATATTACTTTATCATTTTTCACTTAGACTGTCACCACAATGGCCTTCAGACCAGGCACGTTCCTCCCCGTCACTCCCTGTTTCCTCCTATCCACTCTCCAACATGTGATTAGAAAGATTTTTCTGAGTTATAAATCTAGGCATAAACCAGACAACCCTCCCCTGCTGAAAACCCTTCACTGGTTCTGGAAGATGTTTAGCAATTGCAAAATGGCAGCCCGTGTGCCATATCCAACTACTTATGCGTGCTATTCGGCCCAGATAGTAAGAGAAAAAAAAAGCTGAATTTTAAGAATTCTGAATATTGTTAGAAGGGGCATACACTGTCCGGTTCTAGACTCTAATTCTATTGTCATCTATCCAGGTGGCCTCACTCTTTATGTTACTGGTCCAGCTCCTGTATAGACCCTGGATCTCGGGGGTCAAGTTTTTCACACGGCAAACAAAACCGTTCCTGACCTGGCCCTGCCCACCTTTCTAATCTCATTTCATGCTTTTAACTCAGGTCTGCTGATGCCAAGGCTCATGTTTATCTACTACACCACACTAATGAATGCTACTTCTTTGAACCCTTGGGCTTATGAAATGTGAGAGGCCAATGCAGATAATAAATGGAGCAACAAACTCAAATGACAAGGAAGGAGTATGTGTGGAGTGGGTGTGGGTAAGAGGGACTACACACAAAATCAGTGAGATAAACTCAGCTGTGTGGGAAACACATCCAAAGATGTGGCATCCCATTTATTTTGGTGTCAGGTTTAAGGCAGTAAAATAATTGATTTTTCCAATCCCTGTGTTTTATTCATCTTTGTAGCCTTAGCCTGATCCTTAGGAGGCACTGAATAGATGCTTATTGCGTAATACATTTTTTTTTTTTTCGGTATGCGGGCCTCTCACTGTTGTGGCCTCTCCTGTTGCGAAGCACAGGCTCCGGACGCGCAGGCTCAGCGGCCATGGCTCATGGGCCCAGCCGGGCCCAGCCGCTCCGCGGCACGTGGGATCCTCCGGAACCGGGGCACGAACCCGTGTCCCCTGCATCGGCAGGCGGACTCTCAACCACTGCGCCATCAGGGAAGCCCCCAACATGATTATCTTTTACTGTTCCCATTGCTAAGTAATTTTTTTATTAAATGTCAAAAATTTTGTTCTTGTCCCCCTGATTGCAGTTCCCACATCCTCAAAGAAACATTGTGTGCCCTTCATTTGTAACTTATTTCTTTGGGTACTTATTTCTGACACTGAGGCAGCTAAGCACTTGAAATATATATTATGCAACAGTGCCTAGGTCCCACGCTCATTAAAATGGTACTAAATTCTTAGGGTTTTTGTTTTTTTTCTTCACAGCATGTTGGCAGTCATTCACCTATAGTGTAATTCAGTACTGCAGCTCACTCCAATCAGTTCATCTCAATTCTGATCATTATGTTCAAAGGCTTACTCTATCCAGATGCCAAGTTTCCTCAACTGGACAAAAGCATAGCAGAAATATTTCTGTTTGGCAAGGCCAGGCAAATTTTTGGAGGCATTATCATGCCGCGGCAGGGCACTAGTCAGGTTATAATTTGCCGTAATTGTACTTCCCACAAACAGCAACAATGATTACCTCTAGGTCATTAACACTCAAAGAAGGATTCCTCCTCGGCCACTGTAACTACCAAAGTACTTTCTGCAAACACCCTACTCAGGATTAGACTGTGAAGAATCTTGGATTCTGTCTTGTTCAGTTGACTGATCTGGTACATGTTTCTTTCTTTTTTTTGCGGTACGCGGGCATCTCACTGCTGTGGCTTCTCCTGTTGCGGAGCACAGGCTCTGGACGCGCAGGCTTAGTGGCCATGGCTCACGGGCCCAGCCACTCCGTGGCATGTGGGATCTTCCCGGACCGGGACACGAACCCGTATCCCCTGCATCAGCAGGCGGACTCTCAACCACTGCGCCACCAGGGAAGCCCTGGTACGTGTTTCTTAATGGGTTAAGTCATAAACTTGACTGTGTATGTGCGTGCACATTAGAAACATGGATATGACTCGGGGAAATCACTGGTCTCCCATAAAACCATCAGTGCACTATATGCATCATTTCCCCCACCTGCCATGTTTACAAGGCACCCCAAGGAGAACTAGCCTAAAACCCAGCGATCCATCTGCCTCCTAGTTCTAAGGGGTAATTATTGCCTCATCTGAGCAAAAAGAAATGTATGTCACGCTGCTAACCACGTCAGATGACTGCTGTATGTGACTAACTTGCCCAGGTCATTAGCTTTTCTAATAGAGGCTGGAGTTGTGGCACGACAAACACGCAAACACAATGCACTGCCAACACAAAACGGGGAGAAAAGTGCACAGAGGCCCAGATTCAATGGGCCACACCCAGAACACAAAGCACAAATAGGGGTTTTATCACTTCTCGTGGGCATGTTAAAACAGGAAACATGCGGAGGGGAGTGAGAGAGAAGGGAGATAGGGTGATTTGATGCCAAAATATTGGTTAAAAAAATAAACTGACTAAAAATAAAAGAGAGGACATGAAAGCAGGGTGGTTTTTTTTTTCTATTAGCTTGTTAGTAACTGTACTTCCTTATGTATTCTTTTTTTTTTTTTCTAAGAAAGCATTAGTTAACATTCATTAAGAACGTACAGTGTTTACCTTGCCATGCACACAAAATAGGACCTGGTCTCCAATACAATATAAGCTTAACTGTGCCGACCTGAGGTCATAGTGACTAAGACCCAGTACAAGTTGTAAAGAATAGACTCTTTTAACAGGAGAATGACGTCCAAGTGCAAAATGAAACGTGCTGATGAAATGCACAAAACATATGCATCTCTTCAGAGAAATTCTGCTAATAAGAAGCTATTAAAAGAAAAGCTCTGGGGACACGCCCTCAATGAATTGCAAAAGGTCACATACAGCTTCTTCCCTCTGAAATGAGATAGAGACAACATACAAATTAGCACATAGAATATCAAATCATTAAATGTTCCTCTCAAGGCTCCTGTGGGAAGGAAAGGGAGAAGAAGGCAGTGGAGGGAGGGAGGAAAAGCAGGTAAAAACGGACAGGTCACTCTGAAAATAGCGCCCGGGCTTTTAATTTCACAGACCAGTAAAACTTAAAGGAAAAACGTGAGGGTGGAGGCCATTTCAACATAGAGTTGTCATTTATTTTGCTGAAGTACAACTCCAACCACTATTTGGCTTTTTTTGTTATAATATAAATGATAGGAAAGCCAGTCTCTCAAAATAAAGGATAGTCAGTCCTTTATAATAAGTAAAGTTCACTTTATGTAAACTCGATGAATTATCCTTCTTTTAAAAACTGAATATCTTAGGACATTTGATGCTCTTCACAATTAATACCGCCTTTGATACAGATTTAGGGAAAGACTCCAGTTTGCAGTTTTAAAACTGTAATTTTCAAATTAAATTGCATTGTGTTTGAGTAACATCTTCGTCTCTAATTTCACTATCAGATTGTAAGAACCCCTCTAACGCTTCATGCCCTCTTTCACATTAGCGAATGTGATGATTTATAAAGAAAACAAACGAATGCACCACAATCACAGTAAGGTTATGAAGTTACAGCAGCAACAGACATCTCTAAATTATCTGGGTTTCATTCTAGCAGAGGACGGTAGTTTTAAGATTTGCATGTACCTTGGTCTCTGACCTAACCGCCATGATAACCAACACGTATTGCAGCTTCAGTGTTGAAGTGGCTGGACTAAAACCAGCTATTTCCCCCTGCTGGTTGGACATGTTTTACAGTCTCTACCTCATTGCCTGCAGCTTTAATACTCCCATAGTACTAAACCCATTTATTTCCCATCCACCAACTGACCTCCTAAAGCATCATTAACATGCCCCCCAAAGACCTCACTCCTGTCAATTTTAGTCAGCACAGCACTCAAAAGCCGTCATGGGGCTTTACCAGGGCTCTTAGGAAAGGAAAGCAAAGAACGACAAGGCATCAACCCAAACCTTGGGGAATAGCCAAGCAGGAAGATGAGACCCAGGAACAGAGGGAGTCCTATCTGGAGGCAGGGTTCAAGGCTAAAGATCGAAAGGTAGGTTTATAGACACCCATCATTAGATGCTTCTGCCACTCAATTCTCAACTAGTTAATGGCAGAAGGATCAATATCTACTTTCAGTTTTCATGTACAGCATTATGGCCTTAGTGGGAGACAGGTCTCCTGGGAAGGAGGGTTGATCCAGGAAATGGGTCTTGGAAAGAATGATTCATGGCCAAAGTTAACAATTTTATTTGTTTGCCAAATATATTTTCTAAGATCTATTTGGGGATTTTTCTTTTGTTTTGACCAACTTTTTCTTTTTTGCTGGTAACACTGCTCACCGTGAAGTCAGTCAGAGAGAGAATGATTATGTGGAGAGAATTTCAGGAATAAATGTGGAATTGAGTTATGTAAACAAAGCCGTGTCAGTGTGAAATGATATTCCCCTGGGTTCATCCACATTCAACCAGAGTGATTCTTGAACTCCAAAATGGAGTGAAAGTAAACAGCATTACATTCTGCAAATACGACTCTGGGTTTTTGGAATCTTAACTGCTCCAGAAGTTTTCCTTTGTCTTTCTTCCTGGGACAGTGTCAAGCAAACCATCAGTGGGTTTCCATTTTACACTGGGTTCAGCAACACGTTTTAAAATATAATACTTTGATAGAATTTTTTCAAAACCAAGTAGAGACTCTGAAGCATTGTAGAGAAAAAAATATAAAAATAAGCAGCACAGTATTTCTAATATACAACTTATGCATTGGGTGGAATTATTTTGTGAAAGTATATAATAAATCTAAAGCTACACTTTTTTTTTTGTGGTACGCGGGCCTCTCACTGTTGTGGCCTCTCCCGCTGCGGAGCACAGGCTCCGGACGCGCAAGATCAGCGGCCATGGCTCACGGGCCCAGCCGCTCCGCGGCATGTGGGATCTTCCCGGACCGGGGCACGAACCCGTGTCCCCTGCATTGGCAGGAGGACTCCCAACCACTGCGCCACCAGGGAAACCCTAAAGCTACACTTTTAAAATCCCTGAAAATGTAATCACCAATACTAAATACAATGGAATATTGTATCCTGCTAAATTAGGGCATTAATCATAGCACCTTGATTCATATGTCCGTTTTCATGCATGTGCTAACCTTCAAATTACATTTTGCCTAAATAAATTCTAAAAATCATCCTCTGTGAAACAGTTTTCATGAATCATAAGACAGTCACTCCTTTAAATTTTATCCAAATTCCTAATACTTCTCAAAGAATACAAGTCCTTCTAAGTCATGTGCTTCAATTTGTATAATAGGCTCTGTCAAGAGGTAACGGTGGCACCTCTAGGAAGAGATTTATGCCTTTACCAAATATACTCACAACTCTAAGGAAACTTCTTCAAACATGTATTAAAACTGACATATGTTCTTTGTATTAAGAAACATCATTTATTAAGCACCTCTACAGGCCAGGACCTGCACTAGGAATATACTTAGGTACGTGGTCTCTCTCAACCTCTCGGCTACTCTACAAGGTAGGTATTATCATCCCATTTTATGGATGTAACAACTGAGGCTTAAGGAGATTAAGCGACTTGCCCAAGGTCACACAGCTTGTAAGGGCTAGAAAGGCCAGGGATTCCGGTCCAGGCCTGTAAGGTTACAAAGCCTGTGCTCTTTCCCTCTAAAATACAAGGTCAGGCCGGTCCTGGGAAATAAACCACCTTGATCCTGACCTCATTCATTAGGACTTGCTTTATCTTTGAGGATTCCATTAACAGAAGTACACAGGCTTACAAAGACTGCTAGTATAAAATGTAAGCTACTTTTTCCAGATTTAACAAAGGAATACATTTTACAAACAGTCATAGAAGCAAGGAGTTAGATTTCATATAGTAAATTATCAACTAGAATAACATATAAAAACAGGTATGAAATTTCATTAGGTTGAACCATTTGAAACTGCTGTGTTCGTAGGTCAAAACAGCCAAAAAGATGCAACCTCATATCATTCATGCTAATAACAAACGTCCAGTCCTAGACTCTAAGGGGCCCATTCCAGATGCATTTACAATGCCAGGCAATGTACACACTTCCTGCCTTCATTCCCACGGGTACTGTACCTGAGCAGAAGCTGTTGCTGCTAATGGTCCTCGCTGAGCGCCCAGAGCTGCTGGGGTTGAACTCTCTGCTCTCTTCCTCCGAGAAGGGAGACTCAGAGGCTGGGGACACTTGGTGCTGTTGCCGAGGCAGATGGGGCCGAAGAATCAAACGGGGAATCCGGCTTCGGGAAATCTCCTTCTCATGGTGCTGCACTCTCTGCTCCTTCTCCAAATTGGACATCAGAAATAAAACAAAAGAACATTTGTTGCCCCCTCTGAACTCCAGTCTGCTTCTGGGCTCAGTTTCTAAGAAGCCACGTTTCTGAATATTGAATCTTCACAGAGTAGTCCTTGTTTCAGTAGCTAAAATGAACTCCAGAACTCTTCTACTCAGCTAAGCCTTCTAATTTACTGAAGAGCACACACTCCAGCACGGATGTACTTACACACACACACACACACACACGCACACTTCCAGCCGCTAGCAGAAAAGCTATTCCGTTCTCTCATGCAGTTCCTAACTCACCTTCTCATTCTGGCTTTTCCTATCACATCTAAGCTTTCCGCTCTGTCAAAGGCACTTTATAACTCACAGCACACTCTGGCTTATTACTTGATTTCCTCCAGACTTCCATTTTGCTTTCCCTGAATTCGCTGTGATACTTTCACTTCTGTTTTCCTGTCTCCTCACAAGTAGACCCCTATACCTGAAACAATTCTTTCCTGATAGATCATGCAGCCTGATCTTTCAAATCCCCTCTCTTCCGGCCAGGATTTTAATTATTCATTAATATCCTGGTACACAAGGCTTGTTGCCAACAGAAAAGCAAACAAAAATCCAATACCCAGTAAGATGGCTCCACCTTTTACATCATGTTTAGCTTTTGTTTTCCTTACAGGTCACCCATATGAAGAGATTTTTCTCTCTCTCTCCTTCAAAACACAGAATTAAATGCCGAGGGCCGTGCCTTCCTTGGTTTTAAAAATGCCTAAAAAGTAGTATTTTAGCAATATTTTTCAATTTTTAAAGTGCTTTCCCAACCATTATCTTGTTTAATCTTTACAACCGAGGCCATAGGGAGGACACGAATTTGTGTCCCTATTTACAGATGAGGAAACTGAGGCTAAAAGAGGCAAAGATGCTCAGCCAAACTGCTGCACATCATCTAGAAGCAGAACGGGCCTGCAGTCAGTCCAGTGCTTTTCGGGGTCACCACCACCCTTGCTTATTAAAATGGACTCCTAGGAGGAGCTCTTCGCAAAAAAACCCCACTGCTCACTCCAACCTCTGCAATTGAAAAAGGGCTTTGGATTAGGTAACAAACACTATTTGGAAACATGACCTCCTGCTCATTTCCACGAGGCTTACCAGGAAGGGTCGCTGCCAAAGTAAACACCTCTGGGAGGCCCTCACAGTGCAGGAATTGAAGGGAAAGCCCCAGCCGCGGTTAAGTCCCGCGGTCGCTCAGGCATCCACCCTATCCAGGGGAGAAAGCCGCACCCAGCCTCGGGGTTTGCTCTGCACATCAGTCACCCAGCGGGTATCACCCGTCAGCCACTCCGCTCGGCACAAGGCAGACCTTGAACCAGTGCTGGAGTCCTTATTTCTCAGTCCCCAATACATCAAATCCTTTTTTATCCACATCACACACAGAGGACATCGACTGAGAGCTGGATCCCAAATCTCCAATTTCAGGGGATGGGATTAACCAGAGTCAATCTTTTTAATCCTCGGGTCAACAACCCTCCAAACACAGTGTCACCTGCCCATCTCCCAGGTCTCATCACCTGAGCAACTGTCCCCCGCCTTCTCCTCGTGCCCACCACCTCCTTGTCCCCGTTTACCACACTCTAAACGTCACCCCTCCAGCTCTCACCTGACCTCCTTGCCCGCAGTGCTCACCACTCCTCTCCCCCCGGCGCTCGCGGACACTGCCATCCGCGCCCGCAGGACGTGCCCTCCTTACCTTGGTCTCCCGAAGGGGTCCCATCGCGCTGCCGCCCGCCGGCTCCTCGCGCCGCCGCTGCCGCCGTCCAGGAGGAGGCACCTGCGGGCACCGGGGCGAGGAGACTGCGTTGAGCCGGCGCGCTCTGCGGCCGCCGGCTGCTGAGGGGCCGACGCGCCGCCACCGCTGCGGCAGCTCGCGCAGGGCCCCGAGGGCACGCCCGGCCGCCCCGCCCCGGACGGACACGTGGTGCCACCGCGGCTCCCGCCCCCGCCTCCCCCGACCTCCCTCACCTGCCTGCCCCCTGGCCCCGCCCGCCCGACTTCACCGCGGGCCCTGCCCACGAGTTCCGCGCGCCCCTCCTTGTCTGCCGAGTCCGACCCGGAGAGGGCTTGCGGAGGCTCGGAGCATCTCCAGCAGGGTGACGCCCAGCACCCCCTTTTGGGCACCTGGTATCGGGTTCGAAGGGGGTGCACGTCGCCGAGAAGAACCCAGAAAAGCTGTGACATCACTGAGAGCCAAACTGTAGAAAGGGAAAGTTTTTGCCTCGCGGCTGCTCCCTGCCCTCTCGGTTTTAAGTCAACTTACAGCTCCGCACACAATTACCTCGCAGGAGAGAGACGGGGCGGTCCCCCTCCACCCGGACCCCAGCCAAGCGAAAGCTGCACGACTGACACAGCATCTGGGTTCCGGAATCTCAAAGGCTGCGATTCTCCTTGGGGGATTTGCATCCGAAGGGCCTGGCGATGGCAGCGCAGCACCGCAGGGACGGAACGAAGAGGCCAGTTCCCGCGGGCTCGGGAAGCCAGGCTGCTGAGGGCGGGGAAGCCAGGCTGCTGAGGGCGAGCAAGCCTTTTTCTCCAGCTCTGGCCCACAGACGCCCGGGAATGAGTACCAGGCACGCTGCTTTGGGGACCCCGCACTTGAACTCAGAAAACCACTTCAAAGGCAGCACTCCACTCCCTTCTAGCGAAGTGCCTATGTGCCTAAAGTTCTTGACCTCTCTGAACTTCAAGTTTATCCTCGTTAGGTTTGAGGGATGATAATAATAATATCTACGTCAAGGAGAGCTAGGAGGATTACATGAGGAAAAAAAAAACAAAAACAGCTATACCCAGCTGATGGAAGAGAACCTTCCAAAGGGCGGTCAAGTCACGTCCAGCTCTTCCGGTCAATATTTGCTGAATCCTCTTACGTGAAAAAGCATTTGAGGCAGACAGATTTGTTCAAAATAGCTCAAAAACCTGTTCAACTGAGGACGTGGAATAGGGATCATCCATCGTTTGGGTCATGGGCCTTGATGTATTACACTTATTACTGAAGTTTCATCTGATAATGCAACTCTACATGTATAATAATTTAGATGCCCTTTATTTCAGAATTGGAGAATATTCTAAGTAGCAGTGTGGACGGGGAACAGCCCGATCGTTACACCCAGTGTTGTACACGGAAGGACTGTGATCCTTGAAAATGGTATCTGAACCTCCACCATCCCATTTGTCTGCCCTCCGAAAAGCATTTTTCTGAGTCCTCAACTTTCAAATCTAGGAATGTACAGTGTGAGTCTAGAGAGAGCCTGAAATCAGAGGATTAGTGAAAGCAGTTTGCCTCCTCTATACCCATAAAGAAATTTTATTCCATACATCTTCATGTCTTTTCAATCTACTTAGCTTTGTTAAGTGAAGTCGATAATCTTAGGATTCTTTATTTTGTGGGAAGAGCTTATTAATTCATACTTGGATACCTACAGCTGTCTCAGATACGGACTTCAGGAAAGTGATGTTCCAGGATGATTCCTACAGTCTATTATTTCCAAAATTATGAGGCTGAGGACATACACTGTGAGATAGGCTCGAACTGTTAATGTCAAACTGTTAAGGTACTTCTGAGGTCCCTCCTGAGAATTAAATCTGGGGGCCTGACAGCAGAAAACACCCTCCACGGAGGTGTCCAAGTCAGAACCTCAGAGTCATTCTTGACTTCTTCTCCCTCATGTGGCCCCGCATAGCAGAAAGCGTGAATGATCTCCACCCTACCCTAGAAATAATGTCTTGACTCGGATTACTTCTGGCCTCTGTTTGACTGCATTTTCTTCACTTCGAGCCTAAACCACAAACATCCTGGATTATTGCAAGAGCGGTCTAACTAAAGTTGTCTTGCTTCCAATCTTGCCTCTTATTCCTTTCTCGCCAGTTTTGCTATTTTTCCACAAGGCCAAATCTAGCCATGCTTCTTCATTAAAACTCATTAATGGTTTCTCGGTTATCCTCCAAGTAATATTCAAACTCCTTAATGTGGCACAAATGCCTTTCATGTTCTGGCTTTGTGTATCTCTCCCATCTCATTTCTTGACACTGCTCTTCTCTGATCCTCCCTCCCTCACCACCCCTACCCACCCCCAATCCATCGCCCCTGCCTCTCCCCCTCCACATACAAATGGATACCCCTTGAACTGTAGCAGTTGAAGTTCTCAGGAGGTACCGTGCTTTTTCCTCTAGGCTGTTGCACACTCTGGTCCCTTTGTCTAGAGCGTTTCTTGCACCTCACCCACCCATCCTCCTCAACTCCTAAAGATACATTTTCATTTTAGAAACAGCTTCTTCCAAGAAACGTCCCCCGATCCCCCAAGAAGATCAGTCCTTACATACTTCCAGGACACCTGTATTTAATTCACCCCAGGAGAGCTGTTATGATCTTGTATCAGAATCCCCTGCTTATTTGTCTGTCTTCACCAGGGATGTAGGCAGTGCCTAGTACAGGTCCTGACACAGTAGACACTCAATATATAACAGTCAAATGAATGAATGCATGAATGAGTGAATTTTCTAACCCCCTAAGGGGCCCATCAGTACAGGATAAAGAACATAGACACAATTTCTGTTTAGAAAATGACTCAGATAAAGCTGCCTCCAATATTTCTTTGTATTTGATGATGGGGTGTGTGCCTTAAAAAAATCCAACATGTGTTAAGTGAAAGCCTTTACTGCAGAAGTGCAGGCAGTGAGAGGCAATGCTGTAGCCCTGTTGTCACCATAGCAACCTGCTGAGGGAAAGGCTGATGATTTAGTGTTCAAACGCCTTTTAGCTCTGTACTTTTGGAACCCAAGCCTGTTCTTATGCTGTTCTAAAAGGCAAGTTTTACAAATGCTAATATCTACCTTGCCTTTAATTTCATTCAAGTGTTTCTCACATCATTAAGTGTCTTATAATGTTTGCATTATACCATCAAAGAGATATAATCTAATACAGTATATTATAGTCATCTTTTATCTGCTTTAAAATATTCTCTGGTTTTGTAATTCTGTGGTTTTTCCTCTAGAAATGAATGTAATGCTGATTTTTTTAGAAAATAACTAATTCAGAAGGCTGGAACCCTTCAAGAGTATAAATAATACCCCTGCCCAGACCTGGGAAGAACAGGGGAGATAGGGTATCGTAGGCTGGGAGAAAAGGGATGTTTTTATGATATTATGGCCCCAAATTTGGGAAAAATTATTTGATTCTTTGCCTATGTGAAATTTGTAATTGATTCATACCTTTTGTTTGCACACAACTTTATATTTTCAGAGCCCTTTCACCTGTATAATCTTATTTGAGCTTCACAAAAATCCTGTGAGGCATATGTTGTCAATCCCTGAAACCAGATAAGTCATAAAGGACAGGTTTTTCTTGATAGGAACCCCCCAGACTGCAAACTTCACAGAAAAGACAATACAAAGGCACTGCCGAAGAGAAAAGGTCTGCACCATTTAACCAAGACACCTCCCCGTCTCCCACATCCGCTCTTCCTCTCAGCTCACCTGTGTCTGCTGGGGTCTCTCCCAGTCTCAGTCAGGGCTGACAAAGCCCCAGCTCCTAATCCTATCAGCCGTGCAAGCCAGTGCTGCCGTCTGTCTCAGTGACCCGATGTTGGGTGATCCTCACGGCAACGAGGAGCAGCTGACGTGCTTTCCAACACGTCATGAAGAAAAGAAACTGCATTCTGGGGCATCCTGGGATTTGTGTGTGTGTGTGTGGTGGGGTGGAGACCCATATTTTTCTACCAAGGGGAGAGCTGCCCGTTTTCCCGTAAGAGCATGTGTGAGTGATCCACTCTCCTCTCCTTGTATGTGTTGTTGTCGTTACTATATGCTTAAGGGATTTTGATGTTGTAAAACTGTAATGGGTAGAATTCTGCAGGATCACTCCCTGAGGAGGGGGTCCAGAGAGTACCTGAGGCAGACAGGAGGGTGGGTAACTGAGGCAAGGCTGGCTTGAACCTTTGTTGGGTTCAGAGTGTGTCAATTATCTCTGCTCTGCCAATGAGTTTTCAGTCAGAGATCTCTCTCAGACGAAGAACAGGAATGAAGGGAGAGTCCAGGTGAGGAGGTAGAGATTGGGGGTTGGGGTCTCTGAAGGATGGTAAGGATACAGTCTTCGGCTTGCCTAATGGGGAGCGGACATGAGGTAATCCTCCCCGAAGCGGTCTGCTGTTTGTGGCCTTTTGTCCATTTGTGAGAATAGGGGAAGATATTAGCCAAAGACACAGGTATGGTGATTGTATTGAGCAAACTGGGGAAACATGGATGGACAAGTCGGTGTTTACTTCTTGGGACAGTAGATTGGAATGATTAACATCAAGATGCTCTGTAAAGTATGAGTGTAAAGGTTGCCATCCAGATAGGAGAGACCAAGCCTTGACATTTATCTAATGAGATGATTCAAATGATGGACAAGACAGGGAGATGTGTGGATCTACAGACTTACAGAAAAGGCAAAGGAAGTTAGTTATCTGTAAGGTCAACATAGGAAGGCCTACATCCAGAGGCTGAATTCTGGACCTGAGAGAAAAGCACCTTCCTTTCCCAGGAGACCAAGAGACCAGAAGGTATGAGAAGGACAGGGCCTTTGAAAGCTACCTGAACCTCGTCGGGTAGCTAGCCTCCTAGAGGGATGAGGAGTGAAGGCTGGGCTTCTCCTCAGACTTGGCAGGGGTAGAACAGGTACCTCAGGTTAGAGGCTCTGAGGGATTCACTCAGCATCCCACAGTCTGGGCTCAGAAAAAAATTTATAAGCTGGGTTCTCAGGGAGCAGATCTGCAGCTAGATTTGAGCTACATAAAGATAAAAGAATCTGTTCTCCATTATATGATTTATTTCCATCAATTTGCATTTCTTTTCCCTTCAGTTTTCTAGTAAACATGGCTTTCAAATTTTTAACAATAATTCTACCTTTATTTTTGCTAAAAGATTGGGGAGAAAGGAGGATTTTGAGATTGTCTACTGGACGGACAAGAGCAGTATTGCAAAATGGGGCAGAGCGCCCCTAGGGGCCAACTGCTATGATGGCAGCTACAGAAGCCAGGGGAAACCTGGAAGCACCAGACAGCTGCACTGCTGGTGGCGGGTGGAGGTATTACCTCTGCAGTTGTGGAGCTCAGGAGACTTGATTTCTGCTTTATTTACACCTCCTAGGCCATTCCTATGAACCATTTTCCTTTATTACCAGAAATCTTGTGACCTACTGATTAAACTTAGCCCTTGCTATGTAGTTGTAGCTCCTCTCAAATCCACAGCAGAAAAATCTGTAGGAAGATAAATCCAGAATTTGGGAATCTGGCTTATGTTGTTTCATCTGCCCATGTGTCCTTTCTAGTTATTTCTAGAATGCTGTTTCATCAGAGAGAAAAAATGCTTTTAAAAAAGATAACTTTAATATTTTCTGTTTAAAGGTACTAAAACCACATCGTCAAAATTTTGGCAATTAAAAGAAAAATATTACTCATCATCTCATTGCCCTAACATCAATTATCCATATTCCTTCTGTTAGCATTTTTGTGTACTTACTTTCAGGCTTATCTACTGTGCATCAAAATAGCACTATTAAAATGAGAATACGATTCTAAGTGACATATGGCATTTTAGGCCTTTGATGCCATCTCATCTGGCTGTTTCTGGATGGCTAGCATACATGCCCACTGTTCTCCCATGAAGTTACTCACCTTCTGTTTGTCTTCTGATTGCACACTAATCTGAGATACGAGGCTCTCAGCTCGCTGACAAACAGCTCGGGTTGCTGCTGGAAGCTCAGAGCACAAGGATGGCTTCCCAGGTCTCTGGTGTCAACTGCACTGGCCAAAAGTTTCAGGAAGAGCTGCCGGTGGGGGAGAATTAGCAAATTCCAGACTGGAGAAATGACCTCAATTCAGAAGTTGGTAGAAAAACAACTGTGTCCCTTTCTATTCAAAATCCCAGCTTCTGGCTTGCCATAATGTGAAGTTAATTCAAGGGAGAGCAGGAAAGTGAGATGAAGTTCCCAAAGTTTGCAAAGAGATCTGTGATGGAAACATGTAGTTTAATAAAGGACATGGATTCTCAAGTCCCGAAGGCCCTGATTTGACTCCTTCTTTGCCTCTTTCTGACTGCGTGACCTTAGAAAAGTTGTTTAGCCCCTCTAGGACTCAGCAGGTGATAAGTACATGTTAGTTAAAAAAAAGAAGCAAGGGAGGAGGGAAGGAAAGAAGAAAGGTCAGGTCGCACCAGTTAATGTCTCTGGGCAAATTAACTTCTCTGATCCTCATTTTCTCACATATAAAATGGGCCTAATAACAGTAATCAGTTCATGCTACTCTTGTTGATATCAGACAAGAATACATGCAGTCTATCATTTATGTCTGGCACATGGTTGGAGCTTAATAGATATCCTCTCTCCCTCAGGATCAAACCATTCCAACCACTGCTGTTGCTACCTGCTTGCTTGTTTTGCATTCTCCTCATCCTAAAGATTTTTATTTTAACTGTCATTAAAGGGAAACAATAAATTTTCCCCAGAGGACTTGATATAATGTGAGAAATAATTTCTCATTAGAAAAGAAGTTGACAGAACTTTTCTTCCCAAAGGTAGATGGATAAGGTTAGAGTAGATGGCATGAAAAATGGCCAGATACCTATCATTCATTCATTCATACATTCGTTCATCCATCCATGTTGTTTTGTTCCTATTCTGAGTCAGACACTGGCTTAGACACTGCTTCGAGAGCATTCGAAGATGAACAGTGTTTCCTGTCCTCAAGTATCTCACAGTTTAATTAATAGAGATATGGGTATGGCCATCAGCTGTTACACTATTCATTGTGTTAACACCACGACTTGCCAGCATCCGAATTAGACTGGAGTCTGAGATTTCCAGGGGTGAGTTTTGAGATAAATTTTGAGGGATGAATAGATACTATGATAATGTTGGCTCCTTCAGAATTCCTTTCTCTTGATCTCGCCTCTCTTCTTCTTTCCACTCCCTTCCCCTCCCTCCCCTTGTCCTCCTTCCCCCTCCCCCTTATCTCCACTTTGAGAGACGTCTGCTGACCTAATTGTTAATTAGCTCTATTATTAAAAAATTCAAGAACACCATGTTATACTGCCACCTGTTGGCTCATTAGTAAGTTTCTCTTCTGCAGGTAGTTTCTTTGGTTTGCAACAAAGTTTTCATAACAGACCTTAGTAGTGCCTTTATTGAAACTTTCAGCACTTTCAGAAAACTTTCATAGTTTAAGGTTACACAGAACTGAACACCAATGAATAGCATCAATATTCAGTGGGTATAGGATGATGCGCATGTGCTTTGTGGTCCGAAAGACAATAGTCCAAAGCTCCTTTCTTCTATTTACCTGCCAAGCCACTGTAGACAAGCAAGATAAGTCATAGGCAGTCATATGGTAAAGTCATATTCAGATAGTCCCTACCTTATATATTCCAAGGTGTATTTTTGAAATTAATAGACTTTATTATTATTATTTTTAGCAGTTTTAGGTTTACAGAAAAACTAAGCAGAAGGTGCAGAGCTCCCATATACCCCTTCACCAAGGTCTACTTTTCTTACTTTTTATCTTTGGGCACCACCCATTCCCTGTCTACCTGATTAATTAAGTATGATTATCCTCTACTTCTAAAGAAGGTTCTAGTAAGTGCCCATCAAACGGATCTATACGCCTTAGTCTTCCCCTGCCCTATCCATACCCCTGACCCATTTGGTTTACCTCCGAGGTCTCCTAGATCTCCATGGTTGACTAAACACCAAGACTTCTGGATGCTTCTTGGATAGTCTTAACAGCATTACCTCGCCTCTGGCCTGAAACTGAGCATGGGGAAACCACACAACCCTGAAAATGAATGACATGGCTAGCACTGGCCCTCTGACTGCAGTGGGGTTTCAGAGCTGCCTGCAATCATTTTATGCTCCCTAGTTAACACAAATTCTCTCCTATTCTTTATAGGGTCTATTTGACACCTTCTTTGTATTTCAAACCTACCAGCCTACCACCTCATCTCAGTGCAGATGCCCTTCTCTCCTGACTGACAAAATAGAAGCTATTAAGAGAATTCTCTGTCTCCTGCCTCCAAACCTATAAATTCACCTACCTCCATCCCATCCTTTCCATGTCCGGTCCTATAGAATGGAAGTTGTCCCTCTTTTGTACAAGGGTAATTCCTTTATCTGGGCTTTGGATCCCACTCTTTTCCACCTCTTAAGCAAAGTTATCCCATCAGGTTTCTATTTCCTTAGCTGAAAAATGGAATAATCACAGTACCTACTTGTGAGCATCAAAGGAGTTACTAAGCATGAAGAACTTGGAAGAGTGCCTAGTATATATCGAGCATTCAGTGAGTGTTAGCTGTTATTATTAGCTATTATACTTTTTTTAGATAACTTTAACCTACTTTTCTATCAGACACTTCACATCAGCATTTAAACATGCTGAAACCTTTCCCAAGGATATGTTACTCTCTGAACTCTTGTGTCTTTCTACTGCTACCCAGTTGCTTCTCCCCATTCCTCATATAACTTCTAAAAAAGAGTCTGTATTCCTGGGTCTCTCATTCCCTGCCCCTTCACCCAACCCACTCCACTCATGCACCTATACCCACCATTCTACCAAACAGCTCTTGCCCAAAGTAAAAATTACTTCCATGTGGTTAAATCTAATGGCTAGTTTTTATCTTAACCTTGATCTCTCATCAGTCTTTGGCATAGATAAACACTCCCACATTTTTGAAACCAAATTTCGTTCTGTGACACAGCCCTCCTGTGTTTTCCCACTGACCCAGTATCCTTTTAGGCCATTTCTTAAATGTTGGTGTTCCTCAGCCTAGACCTGACCTTCTTATGTTTTCACCCTACCTTCCCTCCCTGGGTAATATCTTTCTTTTCAGTTGTTTCAATTACTGTTTATACTCAGAACTTCCATAAATTCTATAAATCTTTATTCCATAACTATCCCGTAATCCAACTGGATATCTCAGGGTCCAAAACTCACTATATTCCAATCGAATTCATCATACTTCCTCTAAAAGCTGATCTTTTTCTGGTGTTCCTTAAGTTAATAAATGCCATCCTCGTGCGGACTCAGGAAGCTGGGTGACACTGTCCACTCTTCTCTCTCTGTCACCTTTACAGCAAACTGGAACCTAACTCATATCTGTTCTACCTCTTAATTATCTTTAAAATGTGTTCATTTTTCTACCATTTCCTGCTGCCTGGATTTCTAACCCTGCACACAGACTTGTCCCTTCGGTACATTTTTAAACCATAGCCAGAATGATGTCTTTAAAGTGCAGATCTGATCATCCCCTACCCTGGCCCCAGCTGAAACCCTTCTATGCTCACTGTCGCCCTCAAGATCAAGTTCATACACTAACTTATGGCTTACAAGATCTCGCATGATCTAATGATTGCATTCTAACTTTGACTTTCACCAATGGTTTTCCTTCTGTTTACAACACTTCCCAATCTCAAACCTCTACCTCCCACCACCACCATCCTGTTCCTATTGCCCTCCAGATGTATTCACTGGAAAATCTGATTTGTTAGAGGCATGCAATTTACTCCAGCCTTGAGTGTGAAATTGAAGAGAATGATTTCTGGTCTTGAAATGCTTTCTGCTGGAACTATATGGGTGTATAGTATTATGGCAAGATAAAGCCATATTAAAGATATGGTAAACATAGAAGCTGTGTTAACTTTTGGGTTTGTTATATGAATTGAAGAGCAATTCAAAAGAATTTTTTAGTGATCAAGTGAAATACTGACTTCCAAACTGGTATAACTTGGAAAGCTTCTGCCATAGAAAATACATTTCATCTTATTTATTATAAAATATTAGGCTTAGCTTCATTACTTTAATGAACTCACTTCTCTTAGGTGAGAATTCAAAGAATTCTCTTTGTAAATGTACTCCCATGATTCTTTCTTATAGTTTTTCCTTTTGTTTTCCCCTACCACTTATTTGACTTTTATTATTAAAACAGAAAACAATTCTAGATTAGGATTTTTTTTAAAAGACAGTGGCGTTTGTATTTTTAAATATTCATATGGTTGCATTGCTATATTTTTATTGTTATAATAAACTCAGTAAAATGCAACCTTTTCAAATAAATATAAGATTTTAGCAGATCTATTTTGAAACTCGGCAAGATTTTTAATATAATCGTTACTTGGGAAGAGAATATTAGAAAACTCCACATTACAAACGCTTTTAAAATACACTTGAGAGCAGCCGATTTCCTAATGCTTCAGTTACTAAATATAGAAGTGTGAATTTGTTAAGACCAGTGTGCTTATGTCTCCCATGGTAAACAACTGGGGGTTTTTTTGTATATAAATTACTATTTTTTTCCTGCCTGTGCTGATGTCAGTATTTCTCTCCACAGAGTTCTAAATTCAGAAGTATTTCCATAGAAAAGGACTATATTGAAATATTGTAAATGGAGAATAAACATAGACCTAAGAACCTTCTAGTTTTCATTTTTGGCCTTTAATTACGCAATAATGGATATCTGAAAAATATTGTTTTAAAATAAGAAAATTATTCATCACTAAATACAATGGAACCAAAGCAAATAATAATTAGGCAGTTTCTGTACTTTCACCTAAGAATTGCCGTACAAAGTTATACTTTTACGGCTGTAAATCCTATCCTGTGAATTCCACATGTTTTATAAATAAGTGATTTTATTTATTCAACAAATATTCACTGAGCCTTTCTTGGCTATGTACCAAGAACTCCAGTAAATATTAAGAGAAATTTAAATAGTTTGCCTTGGTAGCAGTAATAGGTGTGATTTTTAATTTCATTCTGTGCCCTTGCAGGGGGTCCTAAGTAGGGTTTAGACTGTTATATGGCCATGCAGAATAAAGGTAGGATGAAGAACTCCACCCAGATATTTAAGCCATGCTGCATCCTTTTGGGCAACTTTTAAATAACAAAATAAAATATGATCATTTTAACATTTACAGGATAATGACATGATCTGTTTAATATTAATACTTCAATTTCTATCTTTAAGCTATATTTTAAGAAAGCAAGAATGAAAATACAGAAAAATAAATATGACAAAAGAATGCTACTTATTAATATATGACATATGCTGTATTTTTTTTCTTTATAATTAAGAAATATGGTCAAGTGAAAATGAAGCAAGTCTTTTTTTTCCCTTTGGTTGAATCCTTTGGATTCCTTTTCTACAGAGTGCTGTTATTTCTATAAACATTACAAACTAAATGGACACACAACAATGCTTAATGGTAGGAAATGTACTCACTTCATTTTATTTTGCTCTATTATTACACTTTACTGCAGACTAGTCACTTGTCCATACTTTACAAACATAGGCAGAGATAATGGTGATTTACAGAGGGGGTTTGAGCACAAAATGCTGTTTCTTTTTTGTCAGAAGGAAGATGGTTCTCCTTCAAAACTGAGGTTTTCTGATGGTCTTTTTTTTGCCAAAGGCTGATTTGTTTGTTCTGGTGAGTTGTAGTAAGAAAAGTTTGACAGCACGTCTGCAGTTATATACTCCTGGCATTGGGCCTTCCATAGAAATGTGCATTAGATATTCAAGCCCTGCCTCAAGCATTCTATTCCTGTAACCTGACTTCATCCGTTCCTTTCCACTGTTGCCATTGAAACTGGAAATGACTGCAGAATACAAATCATATGATAAATATTGGGGAATATGTCTTTGTAGTTTTTCAGCACCACTGCCAAACTTCTTGCCTAGGGAGCTGTGGGAGGCTTTTCAACCTGAAACCTGTGAGCAGTCCCATTCTCTGGCCAACTGGGAAGCAGCCACGTGATTTTATTGCAGCAGCCCTTCGAAAGCATTAATAAACATTTCAAGTTCTTTGACTGCATATGCTTTTAAGGCATGCTCATGGTTGGGCCTATATTTATATCCAATAATTTTAAACACTGGCATGCATCTTCTTTATGAATATCCCCAAAATGTGACACACACAGTTTTGTTTGTTTTTTTTTTGCAGTACTTGGGCCTCTCACCGTTGTGGTCTCTCCCGTTGCGGAGCACAGGCTCCGGACGCGCAGGCTCAGCGGCCATGGCTCACGAGCCCAGCCGCTCCGCGGCATGTGGGATCTTCCCGGACCGGGGCACAAACCCGCGTACCCTGCATTGGCAGGCGGACTCTCAACCACTGTGCCACCAGGGAAGCCCCCCACACACAGTTTTAAATAACATTGTTATAAAGGAGGACTCTTTCCCTAAAATATTTCATCACAACACTATCCCCCATTTTGTCTGATCCTTCTGAAGGATACCAGCTTGGGGTTTCTTTCTGCATTCACCAATAAGTCACTGAGTGGAAGACAATGCCATGTGGAGAGTAGTCTAACATCTCAACGATGAGTAGAGGTGTAGGACAAATTTTGCTAGTTAACATCTTCAGGTAGCACTGGATTCTCACTTGTAGGCCTGAACTTATGATTTTCTCAGTGACCATGCTTTTAAACAGAGGCTCTCACACAGGGAATCTATGAAGGAGGGCTGTGTCTGCCCTGTTTTTATGCTCTAACCAGTGCATTCCATCTGCTTTCTTCAGTGTTGTTAAGCAGTCTTTCACAAAATCTGCTAAAGTTTTTTTTTGTTTTTTTTTAACATCTTTATTGGGGTATAATTGCTTTACAATGGTGTGTTAGTTTCTGCTTTATAACAAAGTGAGTCAGCTATACATATGCATATATCCCCACATCGCCTCAAAAATATGGAACGCTTCACGAATTTGTGTGTCATCCTTGCACACAGGCCATGCTAATCTTCTCTGCATCGTTCCAGTTTTAGTATATGTGCTGCCGAAGTGAGAACTCTGCTAAAGTTTTTAATTCATAAAGACAGATGGGGGCTGTTTGATATGTTATAAAGAGAGGTAAGTGTGGCAAAAAGGTCAACAAAGCCAGTGTTTTACAGGTGTTCAAAGCTGCTAGCTCTCTAAATGGTGACTAAGATGAAGGTATTGAAACTCAGAAGGGCATTTCCTGCTTGAGCACGTCAGGGACTTCTCCATTTAGAGAGTAGAGTTAATACCCATTAAACCAATATGCTTGTTATTTACATCTCCACTCCAAGCTCTGAGACTGTCAAGAATTATATTTTCTTCAAACCTTGTATTCACCTGCTTGGTCTCCTTTAAACTCAATAACTTAACATTTGGCAAAGGAGTCTTACCCACATAGAATGTATATCATTTCATGGTCACCAAGCACTTGTGTTTTCAGACCTGTTAATAAGGATGGAAAAGTACTGGGTTTACCGAACAGTGAACATTAGATCATGCTTGACAACTTTCTCAATGATGTGTACACAATGATGCCTTATGTGTACTTTCAGCAAAGTAGTCTTGCCCAAGTCTACTCCATGATGGACTTCCACTTGGGCAATGAGAGAAAATTGGCCAAGGGAATTTCCAGTTTGGCCGTTGTGTAGGCAATAACACACAACTTGACAATCTGCTGCCTTTTGTTTGTCCCGACACCGATACAACTTCTAGTCATGATTGCCAGTTTGAGGTTCTCCAGTGTAACGGGGCAGAGACTTTAAAAACTGATAGCTCTTTGATGCATTTCACTGCCTATGTGTTTATTTACATTGTCCTTTTTCAATGAGGAGCCCACGATGTCAACAAAGGCAGCACTGTGTTTCACAGTGACCCATATTGAATTTGTTCCTTTGTACACAGAGAACAATAAGTTTTACCAACCACAACCCCATCGCCAGATGCATAAGAGCTCTTCACCTCCACCTGCCATTTTTTAACCTCCCCACACGAAGAGCCATTCTGCTCTTCCCTTCTACTCCTGTTTTTCACTTAGTAATTATCCTCTCTTCTAAATCTTATAGATCTTCTGTGGGTCCTAGTAGTGACCTGTCAGTATGAGAAAGGGAACATATATATTTACTATTAATTAGCTTTAGAAACAGAGGTGGGTGTTTTAGTAAAGCTGTTTCTCAAAGTCAGTTTTTTAAAAATTATATTGATAAGATCTAAGTGCATTTTTCATGTGAAAATATAAGTGCTACATGGAAAAGGACAAGAAAATAGTTTTGCTTCTATATCAGCCTGAATGTTTATGAATCAAGCAGCCAATTAGTCAATTAGCCAAATAGTTCTCATGAAATGACTAAAATATATGGAATTCTGAACCGTCTTCTGGCAGTATCCATTTGGCTTCATTTATTTAATAAGAAATATAGAGAAAGACATTTTTCCACATTGATTTGAAATTTAAAATAAAACCAGCACCATATTTTTTGTTTCCAGATCCAAACGTAAAAGCCCTTTTTCTTGTTAGGCTAGGAAGGAAGCTGGTCCACAGTTACCTATAAATTCTTTCATATTTTTCCCCCATTTACAGTTATAATGAATGGGTTCCATCAGCATGATAGTGAGAAGTTACAAGTTATTTTAACATCTACCTCATTATTTATATCTGTTGGAAAGATGAGTGTATCACCAACTTTCTGGACTGTGTACTTGGCTCTGTTAGTATCGTGTCTTATCTCAAAAAATCCAACTGGGGTTCCCAGCTGTTGTCTGATATTTTAATATTCACACTCACCATTTTTCAGTGTTAAGGTTTATTTTCTATGGCTCAAATGAGAATATATTTCCAAGTCTAGCGTGGCCGGTTTGTTTGTTTGTAAGAGTATTATCTGTTCAAACAAAAGAAAACCTTTAATTCAAGGTTAAAGAAAGCAATAAAGTGATTTAACATGAAAATATAGGAATTAATAACAGGAAAATATAGGAATTAATATAGGTTATTAATTAATTAATAACCTAAATAAATATAAATAAAACACATTAATTACCACTATTTTCTACTCACTTGACAAGGATTCATAAATATTTTTGACATTACCATTTGACTCTAATCTCCAAATTATTTCTCACTAAGCAAATGTTTATTGGGTAAATATTCTGACTCAGATACTACTTTTACTTTTGACATATAAAAGGGAAGTCCTCATTCCATAGTGGGTGGAGGCTGGAAAGATATGAACTCCTTTGTTAAGAAATATACAGAAAGGAAATTCTGGAAGCATACAGAGAACATAGACCTGTCCACGTACAAATCGAAAGTAGCTTACTCTGTAAATGCTATGAAATTCTCCATATCATATCCCAAGAACCATAAGAAAAACAGGAGAAAGTTGAAGCTGAAGTAAAAAAAAAAATAAAAAGGAAACCTAAAATGGTACAACAGGGGTGAGGACATTGCACGAGGAAACTAAATCTACAAGGATTCAAATCCAGAAAGGGAACAGCTGAGTGGGTTTTGGACAGAAGTGTGTACACCATCAAGTGTACAGACACAGTGATCTCAGACTTGTCCACTCAGCACATACTGGAATACGAGTATTGAGGTAGCACCTCCTGACTCCTGAGAAAGTCAAGACAAAGCCAGTTGTCTTTGAAGGGCAGAGAAGTTCCCTGGTTGGGGTAGAGAACAGTTAAACTACTGAGTGTGGAAAGGAAATGCTTAAGTGACAATTTGTACATTAAAAAATATTTACAAATATTTATTTGTAAATAAAAATATTTACAAATATTTATTTGTAAATAAAAATATTTACAAATATTTATTATTTGCAAATAAAAATATATTTAATATATGGAATGAAACCAGTGCCATAATTTAGCTCCTAAATCAGATGTCTGGTACCACCGATGTAAATGCAGTGAGAATGAGCGATCCATAATGCGGGTTTAGACCATGGTGCCCTTCTTTCACGCACAGTGCATTGTAACAGAGTGTGTTTTACATGAGCCCGGATAATATAGAATAGTTTTAACTCAACAGAATGGAGAAATGGCTTTCAAAATCCTCTACCAAAGAACTGCAGCCTGAAGTTCGTGCTGGTAGTGCAAGGACAAGCAACCAGAATCATACAGTTGACTCTTCCTCCAGTATGAACTCTTCATCAGCTACCTTACTAAGCGAAAACAATGGAGGATAAGTTACATATACCAAGGGTATATGCTCAGAAGTTTTGTTATAATAGAGGTGTGTGGTAGACCACTGGTCTAGGGTCATATAACATGAAATACCAATATGCCTGCTTAAAAAGTCATTACCTCCAAGAAGTAGTACCTACGGAATAATTGCAATCTTTGGTACCTCGGCTGTATGCTCTTCTCCTCAGAACTTTTGATTTCGCTGTAATCCTTACTGTAAAATTTAGATCTCCAGTTTGTCCAAGCTGAGGTCTTTCATCTCCAAATCTCACCTGGAGATGTCTACTTGGAAATACTGTTGTCCCAAACCCAAATTAGCTTCTCATCCCAAGTTTACCACTGTCACCCTCATTTCTTTAGGGTGTGAGACAGAAAAAAGCATAGAAATTAAGAGCATGGTATTTGGATCTAGGCTGCCTGGATTAAAATTTCCGCTCAGCCGTGACGTTCGACAAATTACATTCTTTCAATGAATTTTTGTTTCCTCATTTATAAAATGGGAGAAGCATTAGTACTTACATGAATAACCACATCATGAAACTCTGGAAAATCCACACAAAGCACTGTCTGGCACAGAGCAAAATGTTCAAAAACATTAGCTATTATTATTTTTTAATCTGTGCTCAAAACCCTGGGGTCATTTTGGACCATTCCACTCACATTTTTTAATCTTCTGTTTCCCATCAGTAACCAAGTCCTGTCTGTCCTCCTCTTAAAAGCTGTTCCTGGTCTAATCCCATGGCCACTGCCCTAGAGAGACACTCATCCTTCCAATTTAGGTTAAAGCCAACAGTCTCTGGTGTGGTATTCCTTAGGCAGCCTCTCCCCAACTCTATCTATATGTGAATCTAATCTATATACGACTCTAGAACAGGATTCATTAGCACATTAGCATAGGATTTATCTTGTAAATCCTCTCCTCAAAAATCTTCTTGGGCCCTCTGGTCTCTACCAGACATTGTGTAAACCATGCCCTTGGCTTTAATAGCCTTCAAAGCTGGCTTTACTTTGCAAACTTCCTTTGTATCCCAGCCTGCTTTCATTTCCCATTTTCTGAAGTATGTGTTTCACAGAATTTAGCACCAATTCTCCATTTGTTGTCTAATTATCTGTTTGTCTTTCCTTCTCAATCCTGAAGGCAAAAGAAGTATGTATTTTACTTTCTTTTTACCCTCCCAAAGTACCTGTCCCCAAACATAGTAAACAGATTGTAAATACACACTTATTGATCAGTTGATTAAAACATATGCAATATCGGGACTTCCCTGGTGGCAGCAGTGGTTAAGATTGCGCCTGCCAATGCAGGGGACACGGGTTTGAGCCCTGGTCTGGGAAGATCCCACATGCCACAGAGCAACTTAAGCCCGCGAGCCACAACTACTGAAGCCCGCACGCCTAGAGCCCGTGCTCCAACATGAGAAGCCACCGCAATGAGAAGCCCGCGCACTGAGACAAACAGTAGCCCCCGCTCGCTGCAAATAAAGAAAGCCCATGAGCAGCAACGCAGCCAAAAATAAATAAATTAATTAAAAAAACAACATATGCAATATAGAAAAGTCATGGATGACATTTATCATGGATTATTAATGAAAACTTGGATATTGAGATGCACTCTTGAGTTTTTAGGTGGAAATCAAGAAAGCAGCTACTCTCTTCTTCAGTATGATATTTAACACCACTGTCTGGGAGTCTACAAATATAAATGAATTATGCCAGGCACTAGAAATACAAACAGGCAGAAAACAGAGTCCTTTCTCAGTCTCCTCCATTCGTATTCTATCTGGGGGTGGGGAGGTCAAGTTCATAAATATATATGAATAAAACAAAGACATAAAGGGCAGAGATAGGGACAATAAAAGATAGAATGGGATAGAATAGTCTCTGGATCACACCTAACGTGACATTTCTTAGGTATCCTGTTTAACCCTTATGACTGGCTTAAATATTCTAAATTTGATTAGTCAATGCACGTGTGTATAATAGTAACGAATCAATTAGGCTTTTGAATTTGGCCACTGAGTGCATATTTTTGAAAAAAAAAGAGTTATCATTAACACATGGCAAACTGGTGTCTGATGGAGGTGCTTTTTACATCACAATTAAAATACTTCTGGTGGTACTTTATTATTCATCTTTGGCTTTCCTTCTCCCTAGTTCATTTTTTACTTAAAGTTCTCTTTTTTACTCTCATTTTCTAGTCTTCGATTTGACTCCCAGCTCATATTCTCCAGAGATTGTACCCCTTTTGACCTCAAAGAAATACCAGAGATATTTATTGGCTTTGTTTAGTGTTGCTGATGCTTTTCCACACTCAGCAGGTTAGAATGTCCTGCACTTCTACCACAAATTAGAGTTTAAATTTGAAAGTATTGTGCAAGTATTGTGCCAAGTAAGGACTATAAGGTTTAGTTCACTGGAATGTCCAATTAGTATCGCTCTTACCATTAACAGGGCTAATTAATACAAATGAGGTATGATCACTTGATATATTAAACTAAATCAACAGGTAATTTAGTAATTTTACAAAGCACTAACTAAGATTATTTCTGGCTTCGATGAATCACATACAGTGTATGTTAGGAAACAACAACTAAATTTTGAAAATTTAAGTAAAGGCATATGATTTATATAATGGCTAGAATCAAGAGGAAAAAAAAAGCCCCACTAGAATATGTGCTGATTAGTGTTATATGCATTATTTTTCAAAGTGTGTTACTCAGTAACTCAGTCCTATAAAATGCTTGGTGAAAAAAATATATACTCCACTGTCAAAAAGGACTGGGAAATGCTATATACCAAGTGGCTCTTTAAAAATTCCCAGTACAGATTAAGCTATTAAGGGCCCTGAGAAGTCCTACAATAAACAGACCAATTTGACTTCGTTTAAGTCAGTATTTCCCTAATTCATTTAACCATGGAACTTTTTTTCTTAGAAAACATAACTCTGGCAGTCCCAGTGTCGAAGAAGCACACTTTGAGAAAGGCCAGTACAGATTAGGTGCTAAAGAGCTCAGAAGTGGAAGAGGCCACTTGCAGTTGGGGAAAGCCACTATGAAGAAGGAATGTTTTTGAGTTAGATCTTGAAGACTGTGGTGAAGATGAGGCAGGGGAGGCATCTCAGACAAAGGGAATATTGTGAGCAGAAAGATACAGAGGAAAGAGCACTGTAGGAAAGGCGTAGGAAGGAAGGTTTGGAAGAACCTGTCTGGGGGAAGCAGAAGGTTCCTATAGGGCAGAAATGGGCGCTAACACTAGGAAAATGATACTACATAGTAGAATGGTTAGCAAACTATGTATTCTTATGCATTTTCCCCTCATATTATCATAATTTCTTACATGCTCATTTGATCATGAAAGTTAAAACTTGAATGGTCTAGGCCAGTACTGTCCAATAAAAATAATCAGCTACAAATGTACTTTTAAACCTTCTAGCAGCAACATTTTAAAAATAAAAAGAAACAGATTAACTTAATTTTAAAATATATTTTATTCAACTCAACATATCCAAAATGTTATCACATCAACATGTCGGAATTCCCTGGCAGTCCAGTGGTTAACACTCTGTGCTTTCACTGCAGAGGGGGCCTGGGTTCAACCCCTGGTGGGGGAACCAAGATCCAGCAAGCCATGTGGCCCAGCCAAAAAACCCAGAAAACATGTCATCAGTATAAAAATTGTTAATGGAATTTTTCTCTTTTGGCCAAGTTTTCAAAATCCAGCTTGTATTTTACAATTATAACAGATCTCAATTCAGCCTAGCGACATTTCAAGGGCTCCATCATAACCACATGGCTAGTACTACCATATTGGACAGGACAGGTTTATACACTAGCATAAATTAGCTGGATAAAGCAGTCAATTTGGATAGCTTTTCAGTAACTTTAATTATGATTGAAAGTTTTAAACTCTTGAAGATTAAATCGGTAAGACATATTTGCTTTACCAGTTTTTGAAATTTATGCTTTATTTTTTGGCTGGATGTGAAATAGGCAAATTAGGTGTAATTATAGATTAAAAACAAAAATTTCCATTTTCCCTCCAAATCAGCTTATTAATGGAAATAAATTACCTTCTAGCTCTCTTATGGCTCTCTTTCAGCTACTAATAAGTTAAGAGACGTAAGTAGATTTGTGAAAGTTAAACACGAAGGCTCTGCTACATATGCCAGTTGATTTGTAGCCACATACATGCTCTATGAAACTATTTTTCAGATTTTTAAAATTTTTAAATGATTCCTCCTGCTGGTGCAGTTTCTTTACACTTCATCACATTTCTAAATAAGTGATTGTGTAACTGAAGATTTCATGTCCCGAAGGCATTATACCAATACTTCCAAATGTTCCTACTTAAAACACAAAGCAGTTTTATTCACACTTCCCATTTTTGATTGCACTAAAGCCATTTGGGGGGGGGAGGAAAAGCTTGACACCTGCTCTCCTGTTTTTGTTTTCTACAAATTGTCTTTACTGAGAGGTTGTAAGTTTCCAAAGCACATTTAATACCCATCAGAAATTGACTGAATATGGCACATTCTTTAAATGGACGCCCTGGAAAATCTGCTGTTTTAAAAATGGAAGATGAATGCCAAGGCAACTGCTGTGCTTCTTAGTAGAGAGTTCTTCTCTAAACCACCAGTGTGGACTAGGAATAGAAATAGGAAAATATCCAACGACACAACATAATCTTCGAAAGTTCACAGCTTTATTCCAGGGTTTCTGAGCAGCAGTGCTATTAACATACTTGGCCTGATAATTCTTTGTTGTCAGGGGGTTGGGGGAGGGATGTTCTTTCACTGTGTGACGTTGAGCAGCATCTCCAGCCTCTATTCACTAGATTCCAATAGCATCACCACCCCCATCTGTCCTCAAACAGGTCTTGACAAATCAAAAATGTCTCCAGACATTGCTAAATGTCCCCTGGGGCACAAAATTGTCCCTGATTGAGAACTACTACTCTATTCAAAGTCTGAAAATTATATATTTACAAGTATTAGTGTGAGCTCTAGTTTCAGAGTACAAATCCATTAATATTATTATCTATATCTGCTTTTCCTAAGACCGTGTAACCTTTGGAAAATAGATTAGATTTACATAATAATCTCTCGTGTCCCACCTCTTCAATCTCAATGATCTTGTTTTAGCTTGCTCTCTAATTTAAAGTTAAATATCCCACATCATTTTTACCGGGAACTGATATACCATAATGATAATGTAGACTTTCATACACACCGTTATATGCAATAGAGAGTGAAAAGATGTAGCAGCTTGAAACCCCTTAGATATATTTCAGGGTATTTATTGAAATTGTTTTCGTAATGACCTGCACTCCCTAAATAAACAAGAAAGGGCCTAAAACTTCACTACCATCAACTTCGTAACTTTTGGTAGTACCACAAAGAAGATGCAGTAATTCATGTTTTAAATAGAACCTGAAACATTTTCAACCACATAAAACACTGTGTATGAATAAAATGCTTCAAAGCAAGATTTATATTTCTTTTTCTTCTTTAAGACAGTTCAGTAATAAAGGATTTTATACTTAGTAGAGCCTATTCCCTGCCATATGTAAAATTTGGATATTTAAGAATAGTGAAAGCTTATTACATGTTTTTAAGCTTATACGTTTATTCTGAAATGACAGAACAGGTAGATAGATGTATTATGAGGACAAGAACATGATAATGTCACAGAGGCAGCACCTGGAACAATGTATACAAACAATTTGTTCTCTACTACCCTCTGGTGGTTTGTTTTTTTTAAAAAAGTAACAGTTTAAAAAAGAAAAAAAGAACCATTATTCTTATCACTGGTAATATCAACAGCTAATATTTGTTGGTAAACACTATAGTACACTTAATGGAAATTCTCTCATTTAACCCCAAACAGTTGCTTGAGATGGGTATTATAACTCATACCTGAAAATTAAGAAAACTGAAACTCAAAGTGTTGATGTATTTTGTCCAAATTGATGTATCTGGTAGAAATGGCACTCAAATTCATATCTCTTTTATGCCAAGGCTCAAGCTCATTGCATGTGTTACTGCTTCCTGAGCAACTCTTAAAGAGAGCTGGCCTCAAAGACAGACAGCAGAGGCAAGAAGAACTACATACCTGCAGCCTGTGGAACAAAAACCACATTCACAGAAAGATAGACAAGATGAAAAGGCAGAGGGCTATGTACCAGATGAAGGAACAAGATAAAACCCCAGAAAAACAACTAAATGAAGTGGAGATAGGCAACCTTCCAGAAAAAGAATTCAGAATAATGAGAGTGAAGATGATCCAGGACCTTGGAAAAAGAATGAAGGCAAAGATCGAGAAGATGCAAAAAATGTTTAACAAAGAACTAGAAGAATTAAAGAACAAACAAACAGAGATGAACAATACAATAACTGAAATGAAAATTATACTAGAAGGAATCAATAGCAGAGTAACTGAGGCAGAAGAACGGATAAGTGACCTGGAAGACAGAAGGGTGGAATTCACTGCTGCGGAACAGAATAAAGAAAAAAGGATTAAAAGAAATGAAGACAGCCTAAGAGACATCTGGGACAACATTAAATGCAACAACATTCACATTATAGGGGTCCCAGAAGGAGAAGAGAGAGAGAAAGGACCTGAGAAAATATTTGAAGAGATTATAGTCAAAAACTTTCCTAACATGGGAAAGGAAATAGCCACCCAAGTCCAGGAAGCACAGTGAGTCCCATACAGGATAAACCTAAGGAGAAACATGCCGAGACATATAGTAATCAAATTGGCAAAAAGAAAAGACAAAGAAAAATGATTGAAAACAGCAAGGGAAAATGACAGATAACCTACAAGGGAACTCCCATAAGGTTAACAGCTGATTTCTCAACAGAAACTCTACAAACCAGAAGGGAGTGGCATGATATACTTAAAGTGATGAAAGGGAAGAACCTACAACCAAGATTACTCTACCTGGCAAGAATCTCATTCAGATTTGATGGAGAAATCAAAAGCTTTACGGACAAGAAAAAGCTAAGAGAATTCAGCACCACCAAACCAGCTCTACAACAAATGATAAAGGAACTTCTCTAAGTGGGAAACACAAGAGAAGAAAAGGACCTACAAAAACAAACCCAAAACAATTAAGAAAATGGTCATAGGAACATACATATCGATAATTACCTTAAATGTGAATGGATTAAATGCTCCAACCAAAAGACACAGGCTTGCTGAATGGATACAAAAACAAGACCCATATATATGCTGTCTATAAGAGACCCACTTCAGACCTAGGGACACATACAGACTGAAAGTGAGGGGATGGAAAAAGATATTCCATGCAAATGGAAATCAAAAGAAAGCTGGAGTAGCAATTCTCATATCAGATAAAATAGACTTTAAAATAAAGAATGTTACAAGAGACAAGGAAGGACACTACATACATACATACATACAAGGAAGGATACTACAAAAAAAGAAAATTACAGACCAGTCTCACTGATGAATATAGATGCAACAATCCTCAACAAAATACTAGCAAACAGAATCCAACAACACATTAAAAGGATCATACACCATGATCAAGTGGGATTTATCCCAGGGATGCAAGGATTCTTCAGTATACGCAAATCAATCAATGTGATACACCATATTCACAAAGTGAAGAATAAAAACCATATGATCATCTCAATAGATGCAGAAAAAGCTTCTGACAAAATTCAACACCCATTTATGACAAAAACTCTCCAGAAAGTGGGCATAGAGGGAACCTACCTCAACATAATAAAGGCCATATATGACAAACCCACAGCAAACATCATTCTCAATGGTGAAAAACTGAAAGCATTTCCTCTAAGATCAGGAACGAGACAAGGATGTCCACTCTCACCACTCTTATTCAACTTAGTTTTGGAAGTCCTAGCCCTGGCAATCAGAGAAGAAAAAGAAATAAAAGGAATACAAATCGGAAAAGAAGTAAAACTGTCATTGTTTGCAGATGACATGATACTATACATAGAGAATCCTAAAGATACCACCAGAAAACTACTAGAGCTAATCAATGAATTTGGTAAAGTTGCAGGATACAAAATTAATGCACAGAAATCTCTTGCATTCCTATACACTAATGATGAAAAATCTGAAAGAGAAATTAAGGAAACACTCCCATTTACCATTGCAACAAAAAGAATAAAATACCTAGGAATAAACCTACCTAGGGAGACAAAAGACCTGTATGCAGAAAACTATAAGATACTGATGAAAGAAATTAAAGATGATACCAACAGACAGAGAGATATACCATGTTCTTGGATTGGAGGAATCAATACTGTGAAAATGACTATAATACCCAAAGCAATCTACAGATTCAATGCAATCCCTATCAAATTACCAGTGGCATTTTTTATGGAACTAGAACAAAAAATCTTAAAATTTGTATGGAGACACAAAAGACCCCGAATAGCCAAAGCAGTCTTCAGGGAAAAAAACGGAGCTGGAGGAATCAGACTTGCTGACTTCAGACTATACTACAAAGCTATAGTAATCAAGACAATATGGTACTGGCACAAAAATAGAAACATAGATCAATGGAACAAGATAGAAAGCCCAAAGATAAACCCACGCACCTGTGGTCAACTAATCTATGACAAAGGAGGCAAGGATATACAATGGAGAAAAGACAGTCTCTTCAATAAGTGGTGCTGGACAGCTGGACGGGGAAAACTGGACAGCTACATGTAAAAGAATGAAATTAGAACACTCCCTAACACCATACACAAAAATAAACTCAAAATGGATTAGAGACCTAAATGTAAGACCAGACACTATGAAACTCTTAGAGGAAAACATAGGAAGAACACTCTTTGACATAAATCACAGCAAGATCTTTTTTGATACACCTCCTAGAGTAATGGAAATGGAAACAAAAATAAACAAATGGGACTTAATGAAACTTCAAAGCTTTTGCACAGCAAAGGACACCATAAACAAGACCAAAAGACAACCCTCAGAATGGGAGAAAATATTTGCAAACGAATCAACAAAGGATTAATCTCCAAAATATATAAACAGCTCATGCAGCTCCATATTAAAGAAACACACAACCCAATCCAAAAATTGGCAGAAGACCTAAATAGACATTTCTCCAAAGAAGACATACAGATGGCCAAGAAGCACATAAAAAGCTGCTCAACATCACTATTAGAGAAATGCAACTCTAAACTACAATGAGGTATCACCTCACGCCCGTCAGAATGAGCATCATCAGAAAATCTACAAACAACAAATGCTGGAGAGGGTATGGAGAAAAGGGAACCCTCTTGCACTGTTGGTGGGAATGTAAATTGATACAGCCACTATGGAGAAGAGTATGGAGGTTCCTTTAAAAACTAAAAGTAGAATTACTATATGATCCAGCAATCTCACTACTGGGAATATGACCAGAGAAAACCATAATTCAAAAAGACACATGCACCCCAATGTTCATTGCAGCACTATTTACAATCGCCAGGTCATGGAAGCAACCTAAATGCCCATCGATAGACTGATGGATAAAGAAGATGTGGTACATATATACAATGGAATATTACTCAGCCGTAAAAAGGAACGAAATTGGGCCATTTGTTGAGACGTGGATGGATCTAGAGACTGTCATACAGAGTGAAGTAAGTCAGAAAGAGAAAAACAAATATTGTATATTAACACATATATGTGGAACCTAGAAAAATGGTACAGATGAAGCGGTTTGCAGGGCAGAAATTGAGACACAGATGTAGAGAACAAATGTATGGACACCAAGGGGGGAAACTGCAGAGCGGGGGATGGTGGTGTGACAAATTGGGAGGTTGGGATTGACATGTATACACTGATGTGTATAAAATTCATGACTAATAAGGACCTGCTGTATAAAAAAATAAATAAAATAAAATTTTAAAATTTTTAAAAAAAGAGAGCTCGCCTGACACCAGGAGCCCTGTTATTTAAGGAGGCTAATTGCCTTTTTGGCAAAACTCAGGAGTCTTTTCATATTCTCATTTAAATCAATCAAAGTCAACTATTCAGTCTGAGAGAGAGAGAGAGAGAGAAAGAGAGAGAGAGAGAGATTTTTAATAGAGTAGGCATTTTCCAGCTTAGGCCTGGGAGTTAAAGCGAAATGGGAGATTTGAATTTGCTATTTCTTTAGTTCTCACATCTCACTGAATCATGTGTGTTTCTAGTATTTAAAGACACAAATATTTTTATACAATGGTTCTAATTATAAACCAAGAAGTCCATCTGTTATTTAACAAAATATGACCTGTTCTGATGTTAGAAGGAAACTGGCTAAATGGTGAACTTACGGCCATTTTAAAGAATTTTCCAAGATAAGTTGAAGTTTATTATTATTGTTGTTGTTATTTACTTTGCATGCTTTCTTCAAAACCTCAACCCAGCATATAGTGTGATTCTACTACCTTTGTACGTGTGTATATGTGCTAGGAGAATAGGGGGTAAGGCATGGATTTGAGGGGGATTTCACTCCACAATTTCCAACAAGAAAAATGAAACCAAAAACACAGACTTCATGAATCACTTAAAATAGTAAGGGTATCCTGCTCTTTAGGACCATTGCTGGCAAAAATGAATATATTTTAGAGAGTCTCAAGATGTACGCAATTCACTGCCCAGCCCAGACTGAGCTAGGGCAACACTGAATGGTAAATGTTTTATTTTCAAATTGGATAGTCCTTCAAAAAAGTCACAGTGAAGAAGACTGTGCTGATAACTCAAGCTCAGTAACTTATAACTTGAAATTCCCCTTAATTTTTATTATGTGTATTTTGTGAAAAATAGTCAATATGTGTGTTTAATTTAATTACATTAGATTTTAGGTACAAATGGACTGAAATTCATCCACATAACAAATATTTGAGTGCCTATGAAAGGAGCAAAATTTTTGTCAGTGGGTGGAAATGCAGGCTTATTTTCTTGACTTATTTAATTACTCTATGAAGCACCTGATCTGTGAGATTGAAGATATTTATTGGCCCTGGCATAAAATCTGATTGAGTAGATTACATTTATGCAGTATTATTATATAAAACATCAATGTGTTGAATTCTAAGTGAAAACATTGTAATTTCTGATTTAATACTATTTGAAGTTTTATTCAAACACCATATATTTTAACTTCTGGAGTGCAAGTTAGAGATTCTACCAATGAAAAGCTTCTTTGGGTTGATTCTTTCCTTTTCCCAGTTCTCTTCCCCAACCTGTCCAAGAAAATGCAAGGCAGCCAGAGGCTATTACTGATAAGAGAGAAGAGCACATCCGTTGATCTTACAGTTTCTATATGAAGAACATTTATTTGTTAGCTTAAATAAGTTGCTTATTTATGCCTTGATTACAACTGTCATTGTCTAAGTTCTGTTGACTGAGCCTGGATCCTAGCTACATATGTAAAACATGGGAAATCCATACACGCTTATGCAGTCAAAGCACTTTAATTAATCATTTAATAGCTGATGAATGCTCATCATAGGTACATTTATTTTCAGTATAAATGTAGGGGATTAGTGAGTTTAGGCCAAATGAAAGAAAAATTAGTAATAGTAACAGAATTATGAACAGAACTCTAATAAATAAATAAATTTCCATGATGTAGAAATTAACTTCTATTATTGGCTACTACCAACATCTATATGTATGCATCAATATACCAATAAAAATATCAAAACTGAACATTAAAAAGGTAAAATTCTACTTTAAAGAAATTTTAAAAATCAGGCTTTTCATATTTACAAAACGAAAAGTCCAGAAAAATACATCTTTAATAATATTACCTTATATATTTTAGTTTTACAAATCATTTTCATGTATACTAGCTCATTTAATTTCTAAATGCCTCAACACTTACTATAACACTTACTATTTTTAAAAAATTTTATACGTGTACATTTTAATTTAAATTTAATTTTTTTTATTTATTTATTTTTATTTTTATTTGTTGGCCACACCGCATATGGCTTGTGGGATCTTAGTTCCCTGACCAGGGATTGAACCCGCGCCCCCTGCAGTGGAAGCACAGAGTCTTAACCACTGGACTGCCAGAGAAGTTCCTATAATACTATTTTTAATGAGCCTATTATATAATTATTTTTTTGGTTTTGTGACTACTATTGAATGAAGATATAAATGGTGGTTCACTTCTATCATCGGTGTTTAAATAGACTATCTTTAAATAAAATTTTAAGTTAAAGAACATTTGCTTTATCTTTGCCAGGATATCAGTTTATAGCAAACAGCCCTGATTCCTTCCTTTTTTCTCTCTCTCTGCCTCCCTCCCTCCTTTTCTTCCATATATAATATAATTTTGGGTATAAAGCAATTATTTTCTATTTTTCTCTAAAAAGAGAGAGCGAGCAAAAGAGAAGTTCTTTATTTTATGTAGCTATCAAAAGGCATCTTAATATAGAATTTCTCCTATTTGTGCTGTAAGGGGTAACAGAATCTACAGGTTCTTTTAAAATAACTGATTGAGATAACACCTCCCAAATTATACATTTCCTAGATGATGCTACTGGCTCTTTGCAATTTATAGCATAGTAATTAAGTATGAAAATCCTGACTTCAAATATAATGCTGGTTTTTCTCCTCATAATAATTCCTTTTGATAGAGTGAACTCAAATTTATATGCAGAAAACCATTCTTTATGGTAAAGTCATATTAAGTTCAAGACAAATTTTCTTTCAAATTTCCCAGGTTTTCTTCTTATCACGGGTGTGGCATAGTGTTTTCTTAAAAAGAGAGGAAAGCTATGTGAGTGCATATTTCATAAGCTTCTTATTTATTATTCATACCATTAGAGATAGAAGGAATATATACACACAGAGCATTCTCTCAGATGTGTCCTCTGAGAAGTACACTCAGCCTAAACCTCAAAGAATCTCTTTCACTGGGGGCTGGAGGGAAGCTCAGTGAAGATGGCAGATGGCCTTCCTCAGACATATTCTTATAGTAATGCTCCAGAGGGTACCAAGTTCCACTTTACTTTGGTAAAAAGTGGTTTACTTTACCGCTATTCCAATAGCACTTTACCCTAAAACAACTGAAGAGTAATTACAGCATTTGAAAAGTTTCAAACTAGTTTTGTTTATGTGTTTCAGAAATATTATTTTCTGAAATATGAAAATAAAAGCTTCTTTAATTCAATTTAGGGAGGGTTCATGTCACTTATTTATTTACTTATATAAACTGGATTTATGTTTCTTGCATAAAGAAGCTGATTTAGGCTTATGAGTTAATATGCACTGAAGATGCTGTGGGTACTTTATTAATATTTAATTTTTAAAATGAGCATAGTGTGTTCCTCCCCTATTAGTGTAAACCTTTTTGAAAAACTCATTGATGAAGTCAAAATAAACTTATAAATTGAGTGCTAAAATGTACTATGTAAGTTAAGAATAGGAATGAAAACTTTTTTCCTTAATATCAGATTGTATTTTTCCCCTGAACCATCTATTTAATATCAGTCATGAATGAAATATTAAAAATAAAACAAAGAAACAAAAATAAATTTTAGAAGTAACCTCTTCCCTTACCCACTTCTGTCTATATCTGAGATAGATTCAGTTAGTTGTTATCTCAGGATAACAATTACTGACATAATAAATTAAGTTCTCATGTAGTTGGTTATTACAATGAGAAAGGATGTTGAGCACGTCTGTCAGTTCAAGGTTGCTGTGCATTTAATAAACTGTAGTCGAGCAACTTGGATTCTGGGGTCTCAGTATCAGTAGCAGTGGTCTAACTCCAATTTCACAATACAGAGTCAGGTTTTTGATACATGAATTCGAGAATTCAACTGAAATAGAAAAAGTAAAGTAATTTCTGTATTAAGATTTATAGCTTGATGTTCAGAAGTTGTATGATTAAAAATGACTTAAATATTTTCTTAATAAATTGAGCTGTGTACATGGTACCCAAGAGGGAATGAGATTTTCTGTATAATTAAGAGCGTGTCAGTTTGGCATTTAGTGGATTGCTTTGGCAGCAGCCAGTTGTTACCAACATTTACACTGGCCAAGATCTCAGAATATGTGTTGTAGAAAAATCCCTCCCTCTCTCTCTCTCTCCCTCTCTCTCTTTCCCTCTCTTTATTAAGGAAGATAAAGGAAAACGGAGCTAGAAATACGTACTCGGTTGGACAGAGGCAAGTGGTGTACCTATGAGTTAAGATTTGAGTTGGAAGCCTTTTAAAGAACTTGTCTCAATAAATGATAAGGGTTGTTCACAAAACTAAGAAAACTGAAGACACTTTAAAAACAAAATATACAATTAATCCCTTTTCAGTAAAAAAAATATGAGAGCACTCACATAATAGTAAATGCTTTCTGCAGTATATTTGCCATTATTACTAAAAGAAGGATGCATTTTAGTCATTTCCTTTTCCTGCTTTTAATAACATTTAGGCAAATTAATAAACCTTGAATTTTCTGCATGATTTCTTAGTTACTCTGAATTCCTTTAAATTATTCTGAAGTGAATTAAAAAAAATATACACCATATTCCAGGCAAAGCTATGAATTAATCCACTTAAAAAAAAAAAAAAAAAAGAGGGGCTTCCCGGGTGGCGCAGTGGTTGAGAGTCCGCCTGCTGATGCAGGGAACACAGGTTCGTGCCCCGGTCCGGGAAGATCCCACATGCCGCGGAGCGGCTGGGCCCGTGAGCCATGGCCGCTGAGCCTGCGCGTCCAGAGCCTGTGCTCCGCAACAGGAGAGGCCACAACAGTGAAAGGCCCTCGTACCAGAAAAAAAAAAAAAAAAAAGAGGAATTAACATACTATATGGGACATAATAGTTTTTCCATACCAATTGCCTGAAGGTTAATCTGGGATATTTTAATGTTAAAATAAATAATCTGAAAAAGGAAGGGGAAAACTAATTTAGATTAATCATCTGCTGTGTATCCGGCACGATACTGGATATTTTAATACTCATTACCTCTTTAATTCTCTCAGTAGCCCTCTATGTAAAGTACTAGTTCTACATGAGGAAAGTGGTTTGGGTGTTTCCCAAACTACAGACTGAAATGGGTCTCGGGGATAGAAGTGTGATAAGCATTGCTGAATAACTCAAAACATTACTTTGTATATTTAGTTATAGATATGAGACACGGAAAAGTAAAATTGAACACTTTTTATTTTACTTTTCCATATCTGACTCTGAAAACACCAGCATTTAGATAAAACATCTTACTTTGCATTCTCAAAGCTAAACACATTTTCAGCCTTATGAATTTTATTGGTCATGCCTTGTAACTGAAGATTGCTAGGTTAAACTTGATAACCCCCCTCCCCAACTCCTCAAAAATAGATAAATCACTTTAGTATCCAATATTGCTGTCTGGGGTAGATGGGAGACCATTTTCAAAGGACTTTAAAAAATTATGCAGGTAATAAAGCAGTGGTTCTCAACCTTGGCTAAATCTTAGGATTACCTGGGAAACTTAAAAAAAATTAATGCCCAGGGGCCACCATGTGATTCTAATATGCAGCTAAGGTTGGAAAACATGGCTCTTAGTTTCCATCCACAACACAGGCACTATTCTTTTGCAGTTGCTTTGCGATTGCACCCACGTGACTTCAAATAAGATAAGGTTTGGGGTACCAAGTGGGTGTGAAGAATTAAGGACAGCACAAGTATGACAGCTCTTTATGTTACAAGCAATGAGATAACTCGAATAGTAACAATAATCACCATCCCTTTGGGATAGATTTCTGAACTTCTGCAAAAACAGTATAAGCCTTATTGGAGAGAAAGCTGCCTTAGGACAGCAGGAAATAACCCTTCCCCCCTTGCTGAGGTGGGAGCTCAGTTGACATCCACTTAATGTCAACTGGTATTGGAGCCTATAGGAAAACAGCTATATTTAAATCCAGTTTCACTTGCAAGAGTCTCCATCAACTTGTAAATCAGATTATTAAATTCATGGTAGTTATTTTTGAAAATTTGCATACTACATAGTTTAGCAACAAATAGTACAGCACTTCTACTTAAGAGCAGAAAGACACTTTAACGCTAATATCTGACAGCTCCCAACCAGGACAGCATGTATAAACTCTCATATGCTACAGAAGTATTCAATTTGTACAATCTCAAAACAACTAACACATCACACTCAAATTAACTTAATTAAAATGCTTCTAGGGCTTCCCTGGTGGCGCAGTGGTTAAGAACCTGCCTGCCAATGCAGGGAACACGGGTTCAAGCCCCGGTCCAGGAAGATCCCACATGCTGTGGAGCAACTAAGCCCGTGCGCCACAACTACTGAGCCTGCGCTCTAGAGCCCACAAGCCACAACTCCTGAGCCCACGCGCCACAACTCCTGAAGCCCGCGCGCCTAGAGCCTGTGCTCCGCATCCAGAGAAGCCACCACAATGAGAAGCCTGAGCATCGCACTGAAGAGTAGGCCCCGCTCACCGCAACTAGAGAAAGCCTGCACGCGGCAACGAAGACCCAACACAGCCAAAAATTAAAAAAAAAAAAATTGCTTCTAGATCAAGAGCATTATTTCTCAGTTACATTCTAAAGCAAAGCCTGCAGTATAAAATTATCAAGTCTGTAATAAACTCTGGATAGAAACTCATTGAAACTCAATCACTCACTCAACTGCTATCTAGTTGGCAATTGTAGGAATGGCTATATGCCACTCTAGTTAGCAGTTCTCTCCTTGTCAACCAGATCAGAGATACTCAAGGTGAAGAACACAGGAAGTAATTTTATATGACTTGATGGAAAGAAAGCTGCCTTCTACCGAAGTGACAAATAAGGGTTAATTTTCATAAGACATGATTTGTAATTTCTTTGCAAGAATCATTAATCAGGCAGTGTAAATTCTTCATTGTTTAAATTCTCACTTGGAAACAAATTTTCTACAAATTTCTTACAACTCTAAAACAACTAGGCTTCTCTGGAAAAATAAGCAACATTTTATAAAATGTGGTTTAGCTAACCACACCTTCCTTAATATTTTTATGACAAATCCTTGACCCAAAATATAACTCCCTAGCAAAACAAATATTCCTCCCTCATTACCACAAGCAAACTTACCTATTGGGAAGGAGAAGTAATCAAAAAGCACTGGCTCAGGCAAATATAAACAGCTTTCTGAGGCTTTAGTTCTCGAGCCAAGGTTTGGAGACGCGTTTAAATGAACTCAAGAGTCGGATGGCTGTGGCTACCCTCTGTGGGGAAACCAGAGGAATCTGCACTGGTGTGTAGTGCTTCTGGGCGCCTCCCTTTGTTCTAAGTAGAATGCTAATACTAAAAGCACAGTTTGCATTCCTGCTAGCTCTGGAAACATGGATGCAGTCTGACAAAGCTTCCAGCTTAAATACCTTATGGGGAAAAAAATAAGTTCCAGAGATGGGACCTTCCTTGTGTACTAGTGAAACAAGCCACACAGTGACTGTGTCAATCTGAACAGTTGGAAATTTGTGGTCACATTAATGCTATCTCATCTTCTTTGAAAGATATATTAGAGACATTGAGAAAAGAAATTTTCCACTTCTTGTGAATGCCCATTAAGGAAGTCAAGAATGTGTCTTTGAATTTTTTTCCACCTCTTTCTTCTCCCTAGTGTGCAAAATTTCCATTGGCAGATAAAAGCAGGAGGTAAAAAGAAAAAGAAATTCCTTAGGGCAGTGAAATATAGATCAAGGCACAGCATAATGGGAAGAAAATTGCAATGAAAAAGTTAAGGCCACGAAGAGAAAAAATAACCTAGCAGTGTAATTTATTCATGTGTTAACATATGTTTTAAAGCATAGAAGAAGTTTAACATCAAATTACTTTTAATGCTGTTTTTCATTATACAGGAGGAATATAAAGCAAATGATTACTTTTTTTGGCGGTACGCGGGCCTCTCACTGCTGTGGCCTCTCGCGTTGCGGAGCACAGGCTCTGGATGCACAGGCTCAGCGGCCATGGCTCACGGGCCCAGCCGCTCCGCGGCATGTGGGATCTTCCTGGACCGGGGCACGAACCCGTGTCCCCTGCATCGGCAGGTGGACTCTCAACCACTGCGCCACCAGGGAAGCCCAATGATTACGATTTAATCTTAATTTTTAAAAAATAATTTTAAAATGTCTTGTGTTATCTCGTCACTGTCCACACAGTTGATGACATTTGTTTTCCTCCCTTTATATGTGAAAATTAGATAACAGATTACATAGTTCAATAACTGGGGCCAAACTCTTTAGAGCAAGGGATCAAGCCATCATATATTTAATTTTCAAGTCTCTGCAGATAGTTACTGATGAGCACATCAATAATATATCAGTCACTTCATCTATTGCATAACTTTATCATTACTTCAGCAAGGAAAATCAGAGTGTTTTTGCCTTTTCCAAGGAGGAAAATGAATGTTTAGGTATTGGACATGGAATGTTTTTAGCACTACTGGGTTTCATTTACTTTTCATTTTTAAGTTTCTTAGCTGTATATCAGAATGCAAATTATGAATGGTAAGAACTGTATGTGTTTAATACAACTACTCTACTATATCTATTTTTCTAGTACTCTTTTATGGCATGTGATCAATACTATGACTTTTGAGTTGAGTTCAAGATGGTTGATGAATTTCCTGGACAAACTTCAGTGATGTTAAGTGGTGACAGCTAAATAATAAATGCTGGATTGAAAAGTTTTGATCTAAAAACTGCAACATAAATACAAGAAATATCAGATTGGGAAGTAGTGTGAGAAAATGACCTAATAGATTTCTTAATGAAACCGGTAAATAAGTTAAAAACAAATATTTGCCAATTTAGCCTCCATTTTGCACACTACTCAAATACACAAACTTATAATATGTGCAAATTTTCTTGCTATGCTGATTATAAAGTTGAACAATGCATTCATTTCTAAGTCAATATTTGTATCCTTGTAAGTCGTTAACTGGAAGAAATATCAATCCCTTTTTTCTTTTCCTTTCTGTCTGTTCCTGTGGTGGGGTCACTGAGGTAGAGCCAGTTTCAGCACCATGGACAAAGCATTGAGAGTGCTCAGCCTTAGGAGAGATACAGGAAACATTCCCCTTAGGTTGAAATGTGAGAAATAACTTTATGGTAACCATCTTCCATTTTAATATGTTTTAAGGGCAAAATAAATACTAAAGAATGTTCAGCTGGATAATATAAAGTTTACACTTTCAAACCCCTTCTATCTTATGGAAAAACATAATGGCCCTTTTAAAGACATGCATCACTGTGATAAATGCATTTAAGTGTCATTAGGTTTAATGGCTCCTACTCATTCAGACTATTATACTGTACCTTTTAAAGTTAATTTAATGCGTACTAATGGTGTGAAATTGATGAAATTATGAATTGAGTTTCCCTGGGCACAGGTTAAACCAAGGAGGAAGGGAGAGGACAGGTTAATATTACCTTCCACCTCAGTCTTCATTTGTCTTACAAAAGATGTCAGTTCTGCCCTTGGGAAGGAAATGCTCAGTGTTAGTAAGTTGAACTTAAATTGATTTTTGTGGTTTTAAATTCAGGTAACTGTCTGTGGTTGGGTCACTAAAGGTTTGCAGTTCCCTTCAGGGAATAAGAAAATATGTGCACTTCTGAGAGTAAGTTCATATTTTATTCCACAGTTTCAGAGAATTAGATAACTTGTCACTTCCTTTCCTTCCTGTATTCATCTTACAGATTCAATTCAGAGGGTCACTCAGGATATTATTTTGTAATCTCTCCCTCACATCATCGGCAGGTATCAGACAAAATAATGGTGTTTAATCAATTTAAGATCTGAGCTAAATATTATGATAATACATACTATTATTATTATGTGAAAAATTGAAAAATCCAACATTCTGCTCCCAAGAACACTTGATACAGCAAAACTTTGGTTCTTAGTGTCAGGAAAACTGGAATCCAGTTTTGAACTATGACTTACAAAAATATTAAGGATGAGAAAACTGTTCACTTTAATTATGCTTGAAGGGAGAGGAGAAAGAAAAGTATACACTCACTACTTGTTGCAGTTCGTTTAATATGGATGGATGGATGGCTAAGAGAAGATAGAAGTTTGTAGCTACTCTTTTGCTTCTCTATCAAGTAAAATGATCTCCAAACTAAAAAGCATAGAATAAAACTTTGTAGAGAATACTAAAGCTCAGGCTAATTAACGCTACTAGCTTCTCTTAAGGCATTTAGTTCATTTGACAATTTATGTCCTGGGCTTTATAATCTCACCCTTTACAAATAGGATTATAAGATTGTTAATGTCGTTGAAGAACCTGGAGATAAGGAGAGATGCTAAGGAGAGAGAAATCTAGAAATGAAGTATATAGTTTTGATTTTCACAAATTAGAAGAAAGAGTCTCTAAAACAGTGTTTGGTGAGACCAATATAAAATATTAGACAATATTCTGAAACAAATTAATAAAAAGATAGCTTCTGAGTACTTGAAAAAGAAAAAAATGATATTCAGAAATCAGCTTGGTCTTCAAAGAATAACTTAGCAAGCATAGCATTTGTTTTTTTTGTTTGTTTTTTTTTACAGATAGGGTAAAGACTAGTAAATCTGAGAAATGGTCAGGACAGAAGTCACAAAAGCAGAGGTTTACTTAGACGAGACAATTAACACAAAGGAGCTGAGTGGCCTAAATGATGTTATTTTCCCGGGGAAGCCAGAAATCTGGGATTTTTATGTGAATCATTGTGATTTTTAAAAATTTAACTGCAACTTTTTATTGATGAATATGCTCCTGATTCTAAAACAAAACAAAATACATCTGTAGAATGAATCTGGCCCATAGGCTGCCAGCTTGGGACACGTGGCAAAGCTTATGGACCTTGGTGAGGCATCTGACAAGGTTTCACATATCATTACTGAGAATTTCTGCCTAGGGGGCAGTACAGACATTACAATTAGGTGAGTTCAAATTTAATCTCAATATAAGGAAAACTGGATCTTCCCAGTGATGGCACGGGCAGCCCTTAACGCTAGAAGTACTCCCCTTAACCACCATTTGGCAATTCAAAAGACCATATGGGAAAATAATCTGGAACTGAATTTTGAAATTAATGTTAATATTTTCTCATAAATGTGAATACACTATTGTGTAAATACATGTCTTCTTTCATTCACTCATTTATTTGAAAACATTTATTAAAAACCTACTATTGCCAAGCACTGTTCTAGGTGCTGAGAGTGCCATAGGAACAAAAATCTTTGCTCTTATGGAGTTTACATACTATGTTTGCCGTTTGGACATTAAGTTATATGAGCACTTTACAAATGTGTATTTTTGTGTGCTAACCTCATTCTGGATTTTGCTCTGTATTGAGCATAAGATATGAAGTTACTCGGTGAAAAGCACATGACACTGTGATAAATGGGTGTTGTTAGCTAGTACTTTTATTTATTCATTTAAATTTTCTTTCTAAAATGTTTATTATGCACCTGCCATTCTGCTAGGGCAACATGCTAAACTAGATGGGATATAGAGTCAACTAGTATAGGCTGGGATATGTGGTCACACTCCACAGGCACCAACTTTTTGAATACTTTAGTAACTCAGCAGCCCAAATGCCCTACCTTATCTTTGATCAGCTTTCCACAAACTAAACAAATTAGAAAAGAGGAGGAAATCATCTAACACTGGCAGTGGTTGTTCCAACATCAGTATAGAAGGGAAAATACCTTGCCTTTGTTTTTAAATCCCATCATGCTGTGGCAAACTAATTCCAAAACGAGGTGGCAAACATGCTGAAGTCCAGTACAGACCCATGAAAGAATCTATTCTAGTACAATTTCGGGCTTTTCTATCCATATTGGTGAAGGGGTAAGGAAAATGATTTTTAAAAATTACCATGTATTCAAAATAATCCCATCTGATTTTTAATTTAAATTAAAAAAAAGAAGGGTCAGAAATAACTGGGGGAGTTAGGTTGTGACTGAGTTTATTTCTCCTTGTATTGATTCAGCCACAATCAAAGAATCAATATTCTTTTCCCCCAAACCTGGATCTTGCTGGCTGGAAGGTTTAGGAAGATATTTTTCAGTTGTGCAAGAGACATACCTACGTTTCTTGAGAAGCAAAGTTAAAAACAAGGCAATAGATCATTTTTATGCTTGAAAATAGATTATTTAAAGAAAAAAACTCATGGCCCTGAAGAATGCCTTTGTAAGCCATATATTGTTATAGGAAAATGTTTTCTTTTTTTTTTCCCCTTTCTGATGAGTGAACATTCTCACTGAAGTTTGTTGGTCATCAAAGTTCATTTTAGGACTAGCAGAGGCACAATGAGTTAAAGTTTCTTAAAAGCATTTTTTAAGGAATGCATTTTAATAATGTTGTTATGGTCCTTCTATACTTCTCTACCTATCTTTTTTTCATACAGTTTTTAAAAATTCACTTTGAGAATGTCAAGGTTTTCTCATCCCTTTTTTCCCCAACGGGATCTCTATAGCAAACCAAAGGCCATATAGTTTAAGCAAAATGAGTTAATGTGCTCTGAAAAGAGAGATAGAAAAAGCCCACATATGGATGACTTGGTGATTAAGCCTGGGAGACAACTTGAATAATCATTATCATAAATTATAGAATAAAAAGCCAAATATAGCTTCTAGCTCCTACAGAGCTAAATATACTGCTGAGATGCGCCACTCTGATAAAGACTTGAAGTAATTTTAGGAATATTTTATAATTTAAAAAGCTTAATGAAAATTGTCTTTTTCTAGAAGGAATGATAGGTCATTTCTCAGATGGCAACTGGGATGTGCGGTGACCTATTTCTATCTCTCGTTTTACCACTGGTCACAAGCTGTTCTGCAGAGCTGGGCTTGCCTTCCTCACCACTTCCTGGAGCACCTCCCAAAGCCTTGCCATTATACAGCACACCCAGTGTTGGGATAGTTGTAGGTGAATAAGTCTCTTTCAAAGTTACATCTTTATTTTTACATATTTGGAGATGTAACTAACCTCTAAACCTGGTATTTCATGGATATTATTCCTTAGATGAAGGCTAAGTAAAAAAAAATGTGTGCCAATTTAAATGATAGTATTAAGTAAAGAGTATTATAATTTGTATTTAGAGATGATAAACATTGACAAGGATATTAGAGTAACTGAAGTTCTGGAAATAGTGCCTTCTCCCATGGAGAAAAATGCTTTGGAATTTGATGTACTTACAAAATGACTTTTGAAAAAAGTTTTTATTTTGAAATAATGATAGATTCACAGGAAGTTGTAAAGAGAGTACAGAGACGTCCCCCCAATGATTATATCTTACATAGCTATAGTATAATATCAAAAGTAGGAGACTGACATTGACACTTTACCCCATATGTAGGTTCATACAACCATCATCATAATAAAGATACACAGCCTGGGCTTCCCTGGTGGCGCAGTGGTTGAGAGTCTGCCTGCCGATGCAGGGGACACGGGTTCATGCCCCGGTCCGGGAAGATCCCACATGCTGCGGAGCAGCTGGGCCTGTGAACCATGGCCGCTGAGCCTGCGCGTCCAGAGCCTGTGCTCCGCAACGGGAGAGGCCACAACAGTGAGAGGCCCGCGAACCGCCCCCCCCCAAAAAAAAGATACACAGCCTTTCCATCATGACAAAGATCTCCCTCATGCTACATTTTTATAGTCACAGACCCTTTCAACCCCATCTCTAAGCCCTGACAATCAGGGCAATTGTAAGATTACTCTTTTATGCTTATCTCCTACACACTTTTACTAACATGTGAGAAAACCACACGAGTGGGTGTTAGGAGATTACTAGTTCTAAGTTTGCCACTGGCTAATTCATGTTCTTGGGCTACTTACTCTCTGCCAGCCTCAGTAGCTCATCTATAAAAATGAAGATTTGCACTTTTTTTTTTAGGGCACCAGCATTTAAGAGCTCATATGATTATTTGGTCTCAATTATGATACCACTTTAAAGACTACTGCATGCAAACCAAGTTAATAAAATTTGATTTAAATATGTGGAGATCAACCAGGATTGAGTAGTGTGTTATAAATGTATTCTGCATTAAAATAGTGTCATTGTCACATAACTCAAGAAACCAAGAGCTGCATTATGACAATATATTGCTGCTCTAAAATCTGAAGCAAGTAAAAAACATCCTTTCAACCATCTCTCAAGGGGACAAGTGCTGCTGTTCTCCCAAATGTACAGGTGGAGAAAACTTGGCACTATGATTACCTGACTTCTTTGCCCCAAAAACACCTTTGGAGGAAGAAGAAGCAAACATCTCTAATATGTGCCCAGCCAAGTGTCTGAGCTGGCAGTGCTGCAGTAGAAACTTTAAGTTGAAGATTTTGAACTGTGGGGTTCGAATTTGGCCCTTTTCTGAGAAGGGAGATTCAGACGCTGAAGCTGCTCTTTGCTTCTGCTGCCCAGGGTCAGGGGTCAGGACCAGAGGACCTGCCAGGAACCTAGCAGTGGAGTTTCCTGCTTTCCTTGATGTCACTACTTGCTCAACAGTGGAGAACAAGAGAAAAACAACAGGAAAGCAGTTTACTCCAAGTGGCGCCTTCCATTTAAAGCTTTAAGAATCTCTTCCCACCCACCAATTTAACCTTACAGATCTCTTCCTCTCTACAATTCACTCCTATTTTAAATTCACCCAGCACGAGGATGTTCTGAGCTGATCAGCTGAGCCCTTCTAACATATCGATGAAAAATGGGTCCTCCCTCCTCACCTCAAATAATCTGGTGAAAAATTCCCAAGGAAGCAGAAACTTGAAAAGTGTCCTCTGGGGACTCTGGACCATCCACATCGTTGGCGAGATCTACCAAATCTTTCTTCCTGGATACCATCAATTCCTTACTGAACCTTCATTATCAAAAGGCACCATTTCCAAGCCCCACTCTCACTCCCGAGGACAATTACTAAAGAGAGACATCCCCACACCAACCGACGGCCTGGTCAACCGTGCCTGCAGCAACGAGGAGTCCAGCTTGACAATCTCAATCACCAGACAGGAACACTGTCCCTTCAGCGTCCCTCTGCTGAGCGTCCCCATTTCCCACAACCTTCTTCTGTGTGTCCCCGAGCACCCTGGATACCGCCCCCGCCCCGCCGCCACCACTGGAAGGAGCGGTCCTGGGGTCCGGAGCATCCATCTCGGCCCTCATTGGACCACAGAGGATCAGTGGCCCTCCCGCGCCCGTGGGCACTGTCCGCAGAGCCCGTACAGACGCCTGCTCTTACCCTTGCTCTCCCAGAAGGGCCCCATCGCGCCGTCCAGGAGGAGGCATCCACGCGCACCTGGGAGGCCGGGGCCCGGCTGGGCCGGCGTCGGGTGTGGATGGGACCCGGCGCCTTCGCGGGTGTGCGCTCGGGCTCGCGGAGCCGGGCACGGCCCGCTCCGCCCGCGCCAGCCCGGGCCGGACACGTGGTGCCTTCGCCGCCCGAGCGCTGGGATCCGTGTGGCGGCCCCTCGGCCTCTGCAGTCGTTGGGCCGCGGCCGGCGCTGCGAACCGAGGCGGGAGAAGGGCGGGGACCAAACGGCCGGCGCCGGTAAAGGGGGCGCGGCGACGCGCTCCTGCTCCGGGGGATTCCCGACCCGCAGGCTCAGTCCCAGTCGCCAGGGCCCCAGCCGCCTGCGCTGCAGGCTCGGTTTCCCGAAGCCTCTCGGGATGCGGGCGGCGCACAGGCTCCGGGCTCCAGTCAGCGGAGGGAGCCCGGGCTAAGGGCGGGAAGGTGTGCGTCGCACGACCTCCCTCTCAGGCCCGCCCGGATCCGCCGGCTCTCTGAGGCTGGAGCGCGCCTCGCGGTCTTCACTCACCCGAGTTAACCAATGCCCTGCCCCCGCGCAGGAGGCGCAAACCACTGAAAACCGCAGCGTGGACCTGAGGTGTCTTTTCTCCCCGGGAAAATTCCTCTGGCGACCGCAGCCTGTGTGAGGCAGCGAAGGAAACACTGCCCAAAACTCAGGGCGAAGACTTAGCCACAAGCTCTTTCCGACTTCTCCCATGACCTTGGGCGCTTCGTCTAAACAAAGTGTCTCCGTCCGAATTTCCTGGTCCTGGGGATAAACGTGGCCATTCACTTTCTAACTCTCAGGACATAAATAGCAATTGCGCTTAACAAACAAGGTAAAATACCCTAGACTTCTTTAATATAGATATAATTTGCATCGATTTTAGGCAAGGCTGAGGAAAACCTCGGCACTGGGAAGAAAAGGGTTCGAATTTGTGAGTCGCAATGCAAAACTGGCTCCACTGCCTGCTTTCCTGGGAAGGTAGGTTTTTGAAGAGATGGGTGGGAAGGTACTCTCTTCTCTCGGACTTGCCAGGAGCCCCCGGTCGCCCCATCAAGAACATTCAGCTTTACTAAAGAGCTGCACGATGGAACTGGTTGCGTCCTTCTGGCCGGCCATAACTAAGGGTCAAAGGGCAGTCACCACCTTCAGGCTAAAGGCTCTTCCAGGTAAGTTTCTTGTTATGTAAGTTGTTTACTCTTAGATTAATCTTCGTTTTTACCCCTAAGGGAGCTTTCTGTACAGAAGACTGCTCCTGGAAAATAGCATCCCCGTCCTTACCCTGACTCCCACCCCCACCCCCCACCCCTTTCCCAGGCTCCCCTACTCACCATATTCAGGAGAGCTTAGCCCACACAGTCAACTTACAACAGACTTCTGTTTCTGTGTGTGAGAACTTGGCAGTGCAGAGCTTATACAATTGAAGCCCATCAGTCTCACATTACTTAATTTGGCACATGTTAAAGGTATGAAACATTTTATTCTGTCATTTCAGCTCCTTTTTCTCTGGTGATCCCTTCTATTTCTTTCTGATCATAATGGCTTAGACTCTAAGATTCCTTTGGTGTTTTCTAAGTCTTGGAAACCCCTTCCTCCATGAAAAATGCAGATTCATAACATAATGGAACTCCCTCACAACAAAAATTCTTCTTTTGACAAATCTTGACATTACTAGATCTTAGTATGTACCTTGTACTGCGCCTCTCTCTTCACCTGCATTCAAGGTCACCCGTGAGTTGAAGCCTTCCTTGACTTTTTTGTAGCAGAGATCAATCCATCCCTTTGGCTCCTTGTCAGAACTGCTGTCTGCATCAGCATTTTCTTCACCAGCTCGTGGTCTCTTGGGACTGTGTCCTGGGAATTTGGTTTTCTCTCTTCCTTCTCTCCATAATCCAGGATTCCAGGCCTTCTGCATCACATATTCCTGGGTTATTTCCTTTGAACCCTTCCTAGTTTCTTAGAAGATTGTTGTGAAGCTAAAAAAAGAAAGTTAATATTAGAGTGCCATGGAAATGTAAGATAATGATAACGAGTCTCATGCCCTTGCAAGTTTACAGCTTCCTTTAAAGGAGGGATTCCCACCTTTTTTGGAAGGAAATGTCATCATATTTTTATTCTGAAGCCTTCAGAGCACTGGGAGCGTGTGTGCATTCGAGGTGGGGTGGGATCGGTTGGGTATGGGGTGGTAAAGTGGGGGAGAGGGAAGGGTGGTGTGGCACTGATGTTGATTTTCTGAGTGGGAAGTGTCACGTGGACCAGAAGATGGGAAGAGGAGAGGGGAAAGTCCTGATAGGAATGGTTTTCATCAGAGTGGCTGCAGTGCTGACGGCTGTGGAACAAATGGGTTGGGGGAGTTGTCCTCACAAGCTTACTTTCTTATTCATGATCAATATAAATCCTCCACAGTGCATCTTCTGTAAGATGACCTTCTGCAATTAAGGTTACAATAAATATCTCTAGGTGAATATCAAAGCACAAGCTACTGAATTCAAACTTACCTGGACATATTACAAAAATACAGTGTAATTTTAGAAACTGTTGTAGAATTCATTTTAGAAGAAAGGGTTAAATTAAACCAGGGAGTTTATAGAATCTTGGCAATAGAAGGGATTTTAAAAGATTAACTAGTCTAGCCTTTGAGATGTTGTGTCAATCATGCTTCCTCAGTTCTTGGGTTAAAAAAGTCTTTCTCTCTTACCTATTTGTTTCTTCCTAGATACTAGATTTGAATTAGACTAGAGAAAATTCTTGTACGGTTTCTCTAGACTTGAGAATAATGTTAAGTAACCAGCTCACAAGTTGGGAAGGTTCAAATGATGCACAGAAGCCACATGGTCCTTTCAGAAACCCAGAGTTAAAGGAAAACACATTCAGTTAAAGTGATTGCAAAGAAATACCAGCTTTTCTTTTCTGGGGCTAAACTGTAATTGTCTTGTGCTAAGAATATTTGAAGTTTACTTCTTCACAGCTTTTATCAAAATATATAGAGCTAGTACCTGTCTATAATTTATTTATTCATTCAGCAACATTTACTCAGTACCGTATTCCAGACCTATTTTCTTTTTCCTCATCCTTTTTACATTTCCATAAAGCTTATTTAAGTTTTATTAGATTGATATGTTACTCCTCTAAGTTACCAGAATGGGGAAAAACTCATATTTGCTGAGTATGTACTATGTACCAGGCACCAATTCATATCATCTAATTTAATCATTACATTTTCCTTAAGAAGTTGTCACACTTTACTGATGAAGAAAAGGAGGTCTATGACTTGTTTACAATAACAAAGCTAGTAAATGTTGGAGTGAGGATTTGAACCCAAATCTTTCTGACTATTCTGTATTCCTGTTCACTGCTGGGGCTTTCTGGAGGCAATGCCTTTATTCAAAAGAATAGTCAAATGGGAGAAATATTAGATGCTACTGAAGGATGGATAGGGAGTGGATTTGGTCAACTTATGTCCCTCAACTCAAACAAAAGACAAGTAGCTTTGTCTTTTCTTGTAGAAAGTCTAATCAAAATCCTTGGGAAGATTGGAAAACTGTGTTAGACTCCCTTAAACCACACATATGATTTTTGGAAGAAAAATTATGTATTATAATTCCTAGATCTACACTGTGACTATAAAATATCTGAAATATTAGCCACGCCAACAACTTTTATTCATAACAGATTGTGTTAGTGAAAGGAGATGAATGGTGAGTTTGAACAAACTGTATACCCTCTCTGTGCTTATAGTTCTTCATCTGTTGAATGGAAGTAGTAAGTATAATGCTTCAGGAGTTTGAGGTGCCAAAGGAAATAATGGAAATAAAAATGCTTTGAGCACTATGACTACATATACATTCTCGTATATGACAACAAGAAAGGAGCTAAATGGAAATCACATAGTGAGCTAAGTGGAAAAGGAATATTTTATAATTCATGTAAGCTTTGATCACAGTTATGAAGTTTTAGCATGTGTAGGTTATTTAATATCTTCCATCTTATAAATGAAGAAACAAATGCTCAGTGGAAATAAATAATCTACAGTCACATCACATTCTTAAGAATATTGTTGAAAATTCTAAAATAAGAAAGTGATACCATCGGAGGCAGAATCAGACAATAACTATTTTTTGAGTACCTACTATATATCAGGCACTGTTTTAGATGCTGGAAATGTAGTAGTGAACAAAACAGTTTTCATTTCTGCTGTGCAAAGTCTGATATTCTAATGGAGTCAGATAATAGATATATGAACGAACAAATCGGTTCAGGCATTGATAAGCGTTTTAGAGAAGTTAAAATAGACAATGTGGTTATGATGCCAAGGTTTTTGGTCAACTGAGTGAATGGGGGTGCAATTTATTTTGATGGGCAAGATGTGATTGTGATGGTTGGGATGAGAATGGCAGAAATGATTACTTCTGTTTTGGTCATGTGAAATGTCAAATAATAATCAGGCATCCAAATGGAGCTATGGAAGCTATGGAAGTCTGAACCTCAAAGGTTGGAGATAAACATTTGAGAGTTTTCATCACATAGACAGCTTCCAAGCCACGGAGTTTTTTAAAAAGTGGGTAATTTGTTCTTAACTGTAAAGGATTTTCTTTGGTCAGGTTCCTGTGTAAGTGGGGTAGCTCGAACATGTCTTAACTTGTCCCCACAAACCAAAACCACCTGAAGATGTTCAGCTATAGGCTAGCAGACCATCACCATAGCAACAGTGTCTTCTCAAAGGAGATGGGGAATCTTTTCTCATTTTGAGTTTCAGTCATGTCTGCCATTTTAAAATGAAGGTGTTCATGACCACACTGTTATTCCTTTTATTAAGGCCCAAATGTGTACCTCAAATCCATTCAATAACTGTTGTGATGAGAAAGGACTATTGACCTCTCTGCAGAAATGGGTTTTCATTAATGCATTATACCCCCAACTTCTAAGTTGAACTTAAGTGACATAATTCTGTATTTAAGAAAGTTGTGTAAAGCCATCATTCAATTTAGATTTTCTTATCAAAATTATCTTGAGAGCCTATTTTTGTGTATCTTTTAATTTTTGTGTGTTTTAAAAGATTTATTTTTCACTGTTTTCACAATAATCTTTATTTAGTACTCTGGGAGCAGTTGCTATATCTTGCCCAAAGGAATTTGTTCTTAGATAAAAATTCTTTTAATTTAGAGGAAGAAATAATGAGGCCAGAGATTAGGCCTGAATGACTTCAGGTATTCAGAGTGAAGTCTCTGACCTAAAAGGCTCTCTAATGCCCCCAAATACCCAGGTTTCACAATGACTTACTGTTCTACCTTTGGGGAATAATCTCTATTAGTTCAACATTGGATTTTCCTTGTAGTTTTGTTTTATTTTTTACAGTAAAAATGCACAAGCATATTATAGAAAAATTTAAAATATAGAAAAGCACCAAGAAGAAAAATAAATCATTCATAATCTCTCAAAGATAAATACTAATAACATTCATGTGTACATTCTTCTTATATAACTTTTAAAATAAAATGAAAAATACTGAATATACTATCTTTTAAAATAATACCTTTTTCTGATCACAAATACATTATAGAAAATTTAGAAAATATGTAAGTGCAAAAAAACCCAGAAAAATAAAATTACTTCTATCCCATTCTCTGATGTAATCATTATTATAAAATTTCCTACATTTTTTTAAAGTTTAATTAATTAATTAATTAATTAATTTTTTGGCTGTGTTGGGTCTTCGTTGCTGCGCACAGGCTTTCTCTAGTTGCAGCAAGAGGGGGCTACTCTTTGTTGCGGTGTGCGGGCTTCTCATTGCGGTGGCTTCTCTTGTTGCTGAGCCCAGGCTCTAGGTGCATGGGCTTCAGTAGTTGTGGCACGTGGGCTCAGTAGTTGTGGCTGGCGGGCTCTAGGGCACAGGCTCAGCAGTTGTGGCACACAGGCTTAGCTGCTCTGTGGCATGTGGGATCTTCCCGGACCAGGGCTCGAACCCATGTTCCTGCATTGGCAGGGAATAATGCGTTCTTAACCACTGCTCCACTAGGGAAGTCCCAAATTTTCCTGCATTTTTAATGAATGTATGTTTTATATATACATATGTATAATATATGTATTTTTTGTTAAAAGTTTACAACTTGATTTTTCCACAGAACTTCATACATTACATCATATGGCTGCACTATGCAGTTGTCTGCTAAAATGTACATACTCATGTACAGTGCCATGTTTTCATGCAAAGGGAGAGGTTCACATCAAATTAAAATGAGTGTCTTTAACAATTTTATGCAAAATAAATCAAGAAAATAAGGCTACCAAGGTCATTGTTAAGGGGAAAATAAATAGGAAAATAGCAAGTTTCCAAGATATAGGTATGAAAGGATTAGGGCAGCCCCCAAGATTGTTGATTATATATGTGTGAGCATAAGGGTGTGAACAAGGCATTTTATTGTAGGTCAGTTATAGTTATAGAGATTATTCAGAAGGTATTGAACAATATTCAAGCACCCATGTATTTTTCACAATATGGTTATACACACATACACATGTAGATATAGATACAGGAACAGATACAGTATAGATATAGACCATCATCACCAAATTGTTGAGGTTTATGGGATTAATGTTTTCAGTTTACAGACTATTTCAAACTGGCACTGATCAGGGAGGCCTGGATGGAAGAACACCCTAGGTATTCACTTTTTTGGAGACTAGCAGACTGGGAACCAGTAAACCAGGTTCTTACATTTTATACAACCAGTGTGGCTCTTTGACAGGGTTAATAAATCGTTTTTCATAGTGAAGTTCATAGACCAGTACCGGCTGCAACAGAGATATTTTGGGGCTTTAAAAATTTTGATTTCTGGAGCCCATTCTAAACCAAGTAAACCAAATTCTCAGGTTTAACACATTTCCCAGGAAATCAAATCAATATTAGAATGATTGGGAATTAAGGGAATTAATTTAAGGAATTGAGAAAAAAATGCCTGTGAGCTCCCTTAGCATTAGGGATTTCTTTTTTTCTTACATGTATCTCTGGCACCTAGCATAGTGCCTGGCCCATGGGAGGTGATATTTATATATTTACTACATTGACCATTTTAAAAAATACTTGTAGTAAGTTCTTGCCTTATACTGTAACATGTTTCTCCAAAACATCTTGTAACAACTTTTCAAACTTTTCAAGCTTTTCAAACAAACTTTTCAAACAAACTTTTCAAATCTCTGTGATTGTGCTTTGCATACAGTAGGAACTTGATGAATGTTGATTACATGAATGGATAAAATGATGTGTGGTTACACATAACCACTCTTAACCTCAGAACAGTGGGCTACTCCCAATAACCTAGGATGCTGCTTTTGTCCTTGGAAGTATCAAAACTGGGAGTCAAACCCTCTGCATTTAGTATCTGCCAAAATGGGCCATGGTTGAACCACTGCTGAGCTTGACTTTGAAATCTATAAAGTAAAGGAAGTTGTGAGATTCAGTGAGATACTATCCATGGAGATACTTTAGATCAATAAAGTGCTTTGCAAATGTAAGTTATTGTTCTTATCTTCTCCATCAAGGTTGTCCCCATTAAGACCTTTTCTACCTGCCTCAGTTCTTAGGAGAGCCACTCACTGCCCATTTACTTGTGGTAAGCTTTGGGCAAGATTGCATTTAAGAAATTTATGAATGTATGAAATTCTTAAGGGACAGGGATGGCAAATAAGTTGACCCACGTTCACCGTTTCACCTCCGGTATCCAAGGCCCTGCACTTTGTTCATCATTGTATCCCCAGATATTGAAACAGATATTTAACATTTAATCTTTAGTTCAAGATTTAGTCTTTCACCAAACCATATATATACATACACAATACAATCTGAATGCATTTTCTCACATGATTAAAGTAAATTACACTGTTTATAGGACTTGATAATAAGGAGAAATAAAAATTTATTTTTACATGTTTACTCTGTATTCATGAGGATAATAAAATAAACTTTCTCATAGAATATTTAGTAATATCTCATATAAAAATGAAATAATCATTTAAAATTACTTTTAACTTATTCCTCATAAAACAGTGCCATGGGGCTTCCCTGGTGGCGCAGTGGTTGAGAGTCCGCCTGCTGGTGCAGGGGACATGGGTTCGTGCCCCTGTCCGGGAAGATCCCACATGCCGCGAAGCGGCTGGGCCCGTGAGCCATGGCTGCTGAGCCTGCGCGTCCGGAGCCTGTGCTCCGCCACGGGAGAGGCCACAGCGGTGAGAGGCCCGGGTACCGCAAAAAAAAACAAAACAAAAGTATGCCATGATTTAAGACGTTTTTATGGGGGATTATATGATTTTGTATTTTTAGCCAAGGAGGTTTATAGCTCAAAATCAGCTGGGTTATGTGGGTCTGGAGGGGAAAATGGGTAGAAATTAAAGGGCTGCAGGTTGTGGCTCATGATTAAGAATATGAGGTGACAGCTGCCCAACAATGCAGACACCTTTCAGGAGGCTGTGAATAACCCATTATGAAGAGTAATCACATGGAGTTTGAATTTCCATTTGGATGGAAATTTCCACAGTGGGTCAGATTAGATGACCTATAACAGTACCTTGCAGCTTTAAACTCTATATTTTTGCAATGTGACCCCTGATATAATGCAAACACAATTCTTCCCCTGGAGGTGAAATCCTCCCAAACCCTGTTGCTCATGATATTCTTGACCTGGATGCAGGGGCATACTTCACCTTAGGGTTTTGAAAGTCACCCTTTGAAGTTTTCACCAAAAGGAGATTTTCCGGTGATTCATCTAGCAGACAGGGTCTTAACAGACTTCCATCCTCCTTTTGGATTTATTCTTGCTCTGTATTTTTAGGGACCTCCCTCAGCTAGATCCAAGATGTTCTGTGAAATGGAAATACAGCTGAGTGGAAAGCAAGATTGACAGTGAAAATCCTCAATCTGCCATTTACAAAAGATAATTTTTCAACATTAAATATAAAAAGCTCTGCCTGATGGTTGCATTCTAGCCAGCGGGGAGTCTTGTCAACCAACGTGCTGGGAAACAGGTTTATACAACTCATTCTTTTCAGTAATGATTGCCTTTAAGTGAGAGCACCCAAGCACGTTAAATGAGACTCAGTTTATAATTGTCAGATATTAGTGTAATTGATTCAGCTAAAAGGGTTTTAGACATTTGAGTCAACTTGGCCCTCTTTTCTAAAAGCCGCACAAAGCGTGGTATGAACCTGCCCCTTGATGAGAGGACAATGTGAAAACCCTGGACGCCTGGCTTTAGTTATGAACATTTCCAGACTCACTTGTTACCCAACACTGCATCGCTGGTGTAAGGCAGGCCTGTAACAAGCAAAAACATTGGTGGGACGTTACTGACTCCAGGGTGCATTAAAATCCGGAGCTTAATTCTCAGGCCGAAAACCCACAATCACAAATATTTTCAGTTGGCTTCTTAACTCGCATTTCCAAGTGTTATATGAGATTCGTTAGGCATCTTTTTAGTCTTATGTTAGAAAACGTGCTGTGTCTCAGTTCCCAGGATGTGTCCTGAACTGTTCATATTGGGCCTGTAGCAAAGATTGTAAAAGTTTTGGTATAAAGAAACATGACACTTCAAGTTAGTCTTTTCCTGGGTCTCTGATACATAGGGTGTATTTCCCACAACAGGGAAATCGCACCAAGTCTGTTAGTAACTCAATCAGCTCGTCAAGGCTGGTCCTAAATTGTCATATTTTGTTGGGGTTGGCATGTTATTTACAGAGTTAGGAACCATTTGAAGATCTCTTGTAATATTGCCTTGGGAACATTTTGGGAGATTCCAGAGAAAACGTGATTATTTTGATAAACAAATATCCAAGGCCTGTGGTCTTTAAGCATGTAGGGATCTTTGACTTAACATCAGAGAAACTTTGGATGGGGACAGAAGCTCCCTGGTGGGAATATTCATTTTAGAAATCCCCTTGGTTATAGGGGAATCCTTGAGTCTGAGAATATTCTACATCAGAGCCATGCCCAGATTCTGTCATGGATGAACCACATTTTTTCCATCTTTTAAAAAGTACTGATTAGTTTTCACAGGTAATACATGAAAACACTACTGTGGGAATATTTCAAGCAAGGAAGAACTATAATCAGGATTAAAGAGTTAGTCTATCTTCACTCCTGCCTCTAATTCCACTCCAGCTGACCCCATCCTAAAAGTAGTCACTATTAATAGCAGAGTAGCATTTTATGATCTTTTTTTTTTTTTGCTGTACGCGGGCCTCTCACTGTTGTGGCCTCTCCCGTTGCGGAGCACAGGCTCCGGACGCACAGGCTCAGCAGCCATGGCTCACGGGCCCAGCCGCTCCGCGGCATGTGGGATCCTCCCGGACCGGGGCACGAACCTGCGTCCCCTGCATCGGCAGGTGGACTCTCAACCACTGTGCCACCAGGGAAGCCCCATTTTATGATCTTTTAAATGCATTTACATTTATATGTATGAACACATACAGATACATAGTTTGGCAAATATTAAAGGAATCAGAGTATGCCTTTTTTTTTTTTTTTGCTACTTGCTTTTTCATTTAAAAATATAAATTAAATTATGTTTAACCAGAAACCATTAGGATTTGGGACTGTTGTCCCTGTTTAGAAACTCAGAATTGGAGTTTTCCAAAGGGCCCCCTCACCCGAGGACGGTACTATTTCATTTCACCCCCCCATCGTCCTTTCCATTGTCTCACAGTCCAGCTGCATCAAGAGGAAAAACATTTCATTTAGTGCAACAATTCAGAAAGCCTTGTTTGTGTTTTCAGATGAAAGTATTCATAAGATTTGAACCAACAGAGTGAGAAAATGGAAAGACTAACAAAGATTTCAATTTAAAAAGCTAAGCTGTCTACATAGATAGGCTGCTTAAGCAGCAAAGGAATATTTCTCATAGCCTCAGAGATAGAAATGGGATAATTGCTAAGCAAAATGGGTCAGTCTGACCTGTTATCCTATTTCTACCAAATTCTAGCAGCTTCCCTTGTCCCTTCTTTTATGACCACTTGACAACTGAGCAGAAGGCAAGAGCTCTTCCTGCAAAAGTTGAGCTTGATTGCTTATAATTTCCTCCCCCAGGGGGTTCCCACCCCTCCCTTGATTAGGAGAAATGGCCCCCTGCTCATCCTGTCAAGACGCTTAGGCTGCACAGTGAATACGGGAGAAATCTCATTTTGGAGACAAGCATTTTCTGTGAACTCTATTAAGCAACAAAGCAGCCAGGCTTTCCTGGGGTCAACATTTCCAGGATATAATCACCAACTTCTTGGGGGCAACAGAAGGCCCCTGCCGGAGTCCACTCTTTCCATGTTCGTCAGCATGATTATTTCATGATAACAGCTTTCTCGAGGGAGTCTGAGATGCTTTCTGCACATTTTAATGAGCCTGTCATTCTGCCTCAATTCTTTCCCTTAGTCTTTATTTCTTTCCTGATTCCGTTCTTTCATGTTGTGAGCTGCATGTATTTGGAAGGCCTAAAGGACACAGAGATTTTAAATGTCATCCATCACGGGTGGAAATCCATTGTCTTCCCTTCTTGAAATTTAGCAATATTGCATTTTCTTGGTTTAACAGGGTTAAAGATATTCTATATCTGTATTCTGAGAAAAAAAAACTGTATAATTGAGCATGGAATTTCAGTATGTTCCTAAATAAAGAATAATCTTAATTTTCAGGAAGAATTGAAACACATTAAGTACAGTTATAATTAAGAGCATTACAACAAACATCCCTGGTACTAAAAGATTTCAGAGTCCTATCCAATGACCCAGCAGATTCAAGATTCCATAGTTATGGTTTTGTTGGAATTCATTAAAACAGACTATATATAGACCCAGTGGTTCTAAAGCTCACATTTTTGTTTTGAGGTATTACTTAATTACAGCAAATACTGAACGTGGGATTCATAAAAATTGGTTTTTATTTTGAAGAACAGAAAATAGATAAAGGAATGGTCAGAATATTTGATTTCATTTCTGTTACTCATGCCATTCCATATTTTCTAAATTTATACTTTTTAATATATTTAATAATTTTTCTCACACTAGAGTTTGATTTTTATAACTAAATTTACCCTGGGATTTAGTATAAAAGGATAGTACCATACGATTTGATTTTATAAATAAGTTTACTTTGGGATTTACTATGTAAGAACTGTAGATTAGTGTGTGTATTTTAATGAATTTCAACTACCCACTGATGATTTTTCATTCTAATTTTTTCAGATGGCTTTTGTTAATGAATGATGTCCGTGACTAATGCTCCCTGTAGCGTCACCTATTTAAATTAATCTGGCTCTTTATCCTTTGTAAACATATGCATGATCTGCTTCAATCAGATTTTCTGAAAACAAAGGAAAGTATTCCCCATCTTTTCCCAGGAGGTTTACAAATGATATGCATTGAACTAATCCAATTGGACTAATATGATTATTTTTGTGTGTGTATGCAAGAGTGCAAAGATTGCTCAATAATATATGAGAAAAGAGAGATGACTATTCTTATGCAGTTTCTTTGCATCTGGGTCTGGGGGAGAAGGTATCTGTGGACTCAAAACCCAAACACATGTGGCTGCTGGGCTCCAAGACTTTTCCTTAGGAGCAGGGCTCTCTCTCCCTCTGGAAATGAGGATACATTCTCCAAGTCAGACAAAGAAGATGATGTGTTGGCTCACCTTCATTCACACTTATTTTTCTAGCAGTGATGAGGGGTTTATAGGCAAAGGCTCAGGCTCCCACCTGGCCACCATGGTGGCAGAACCGAGGCCTGAGCATATCCAGGCCGGTTGGCTGAGAGAAGGACACACCCTCAGTATGAGCCTGCGTGCGGGTCCATGAGGCCGCCCTGAGTCACCTCCATGATTCGTATTTTGGTCCGTATAGGCTGCTATAACAAAATATCTCAGACAGAGTGGCTTATAAACAACAGAAATTTCTCATAGTTCTGGAGGCTAGAAAGTCCAAGATCAATGTGTCAGCATGGTGAGAACCCTCGTCCTCGTTCATAGCAGGGAGGTTCTTGGTTTGTCCTCCCATGGCAGAAGAGGCTAATCGTTCCCTCTCACGACCTAATCACTCCCCAAAGACCCCACCACCTAATACCATCACCTTTGGGAGTTGGGTTTCAACATATGAATTTTGGGGGACAAAAACATTCAAACCATAGCAGTGTGCTTCCTTCCTCTACCCTCCCTTCACTCCTTAATATTCCCCAAGTTCCTTCTTTGGTTCTTCTCTTTTCATGAGACATAAACTCCCTGGTAATGTCACCAAAGCCATGATTTTCATCATGTCCTGATGACTCTAAAAAATATATCACTAGCCCAGACCTTCTCCAGAGATCCAGTCTCTATTGGGTATTTTCATTTGAATGTATCATTAGTTCCCCAAAACCGTCAAGTCGCAAGGAGAACTAATTATCTTTATTCTCGAACATTCTTTGTGTTTCTTATTTGAGGGAGTGACACCGCTCCCACAACTGCCATAATTGGAGTCATAACGTATGCTTCTCTCTTGTCACCTCTCACATTCCAGGTCACTAAATTCTATAAATTTTATCTCCTAAGTATCAGTATATCTCAGATTCTTCCTCTGCTTGCCATGGCCTTTTCACTACATTAGATCAGTTAGTGGATTTTTTTATTGCTTTGTGGAGGAGGGAGGTGAGTGCAGAGGGAGATGAGCATTTTTCGTAGATGTGGTACCCACTCTTTGCAGGATGGGTTAGACACTGAACCTAATAACATCCCATTTTCCTTCTCCTTACATAGCTTTTGTGAATATAATTTTAAAAGACTGTACATTAGTTCAAGTTTAAAGACAAGTCATTTACCTGCTGATGGTATGTTCTTTGCATCAATTTATTCTTCCACTAACATTATGTAAAAGTGTCCTTTTATGCACACGCTTGCCAACTCTCAACATTACCAGTTTTTTTGACTATCTGATGGGCAAAGAGCTGTACTTCATTTTCTTAAAGTCATATTTTCATGGTCATAAATAACTTCTGGCATTTTCATATATTATTATTCCTTTCTGTTTTTTATTGTGTGAATTACCTGTTCTCATGAATTTTTCACGATTGTATAATAAAATTTAAATAATATTTCTATTGAGTTTGAGGAGCTCTTTATGTGTTAAGGACATGAACCCTTTCTGGGAAGGTGATGCATGTGTGGTAAATTTTTCCTTTTACTCTGCCACTCACTTCTAATAGCTTTTTTAAAAAAATAATTAATTAATTAATTAATTTTTGGCTGTGTTGGGTCTTTGTTGTGGTGCACGGGCTTCTCATTGCAGTGGCTTTCTTTATGTGGAGCACGGCCTCTAGGTGCGAGGGCTTCAGCAGTTGCGGTGCATGGGCCCAGTAGTTGTGGCTCGCTGGCTCCAGAGCACAGGCTCAGTAGTTGTGGCACACGGGCTTAGTTGCTCGGCGGCATGTGGGATCTTCCCGGAACAGGGCTCGAACCCATGTCTTTTCCTTTATGTCTCCACAACATTGTTCTAACTGGTCTCTCTGGTCATTCAGAGTTACTTGGATATGTGTTCATGGATCCAGTGTTACTTGCAATAGATATGAGAAAACCATAAAAATAAAAACATAACTACTACAAAAATCTAACTGTGCTTCTGTAAAATCAGCTTGCATATCAGCAGTGATACACATGCTACCTTTTGGAAAGCACTGCTCAATTCTACCACTTACCAAATTATCCAACCATAGGCTTTTAAAGAGAGAGATTTTCTGAAGAAGATTTACAGATCGTACTACAATTATAGCTTATAAAAGAGACACAAAGGGTTTAAACAAAACTTTAAACAATCACATTCATTTCTAGTTATTGTCACAGTAAAAAGTGTTACTCTTGTCCTAGTACAAATGAAGCAAGTCTTGGTTGACTATACCCTGACTGAAGTCTAAACAGAGTGTGATGGAAAGCTTTCAAAATGTTTCTTAGCCCATCTTTCCTATGGCCTGTGTCTTAATTCAGGAGGGAAAATACTACACAGAGATTTTTAAAAAATGAGATCAGCAGGACAATGAAAATGGGATGTTGTGCCTCAGGGAACAGATGTCTTTACAAAAAATTGTCTGTCAGGCTGAATTTGTTAGATTTGTTAGATTCATATGGTAGGATGAATATGAACTTAGAATAAAACACAGCATTATATTTATATTTGGGAATGGTTGAGGACTGTTGCTAGAGTAGACTTAATTACATGTGTCATTGACTTTGTGGCACTCTATATTCATAAAAATCTCAAAGGGGTCCATTATTTATCTTAAAAGTTTAAATACAAATTCACCTTACTTTTTATTATTCTCTTTTTCTTTTCATCTCTGATTTGTATGTTTAAAAGAAATGCAGTAGAAGTAGTCTGCATTCAAATGATTTCATGATTTGATTGGTTAAGAATGAGTCTACATAGAAGCTGAACATTTAATAAGTTGAGAGCCAGACACATAGAAAATTATTATTTAAAACTTTCAGATTGGTTACACTTCTCATCCCAAGATTATAAAGTACCAATTTCTACTAAATGCATAAATGTGCCGCCAATCCTAGAAATTTCAGAGAGAAGAGTAAGCATTAACTAAAAATAGAACTTTGTGACCAGTAATGAAGGGGTGTTTATTTCCTACATTACTCCAAATGTATAATTTTAGTTGTTCCTTTTCAAATTACAACCGGATAAGAAAACCTCTTCATTCGGAAAGGATGTTATTAAGTTTTCCTTAAAAAAAAAGCAGCTGTGTACGGGTCTCAAAAATGGCCCAAAGATGAATGCAATAGATTATTAACATGATTCTATACTTTAATGAGATGAAGTCATACTGTTTAATTCTTTATCCTTCATGCTGATTTTATTACCGCTCACTATTTGTGATCCTAAGTTACGAGAAAGGCACTTAGTTTACACAAGCTGAGATTGCACTCATGAGTCAATGAGCTTTTGGACTGTTAATGGTTGTTCTTTTGTTCTCTTGTCCCATCTGTGATTCCAGAGTTTCTCTAGACCTTTAGAGAAGTTGAAGAGCCAGTGATCTTCCCCTTCCTTTAGTGAAAGTCATCTGACATACTCAACAGCTGGCTCTAGAGTTTTGCTGAGGCTCACATGACTGCTGTCTCAGAGAGGTCAATGGGGAGACTTCAGGGCACCACAATCCCTGTCCCACAAATTATACACAATGGTGCTCCCCCTTCCCTCCACCCAGGAGGAGTACCATAACTTCCAGAAGATTCTTCAAGGGTCCATTAATTTTAAAAAGGTTGAAAACTGCTCCTCCAGTGCCTCACTTTGTTGTCATTTACAGTCCTGGTGCAACTGCCTCCACATTATGTAGGCTCTAAATCTTTTTAGGGTGAGATAGGTAAGATCTCTTTTTAAAAAAAATATTATGGTAAAATATACACAACGTAATATTTATCGTTTTAACCATTTGTAAGTGCATAATTCAGTGGCACGAAATACATCTATAGTATGTAACAATCATCACTGCCCTGTACCCATTAAATAAAAACTCCCCCCACCCTCCTCCGTCAGCACCTGTTAAGCTCTATTCTACTTTCTGTCTTTATGAATTTGTCTATTCTAGGTACCTCATGTAAGTGGAATCACACAATAGTTATCCTGCTGTGTCTGGCTTATTTTCACCAAGCATAATATTTTCAAGGTCCCTCTATGTCGTAGCATATATCAAAATTGTATTCCTTTTTTATGGCTGAATAGTATTCTAGTATATGTATATACCACATTTTGTAATCCAGTCATCTGTTGATGAACATTTGGGTTGCTTCCACCTTTTGGCTGTGGTGAATAATGTTGCTATGAACATTTGGTTGTACAGCTATCTGTTTGAGTTCCTGCTTTCATCATTTTGGATTTATACCTAGGAATGGAATTTGTGGGTAAGACCTCTTTTTTTTATTATTAGTTTATTGTTAGTTTCTTCTTTTCACCATTAAGCAAAGTTTTTGACACAGAATTAGTCAAAGTCAGTTGTTATTCCCTAATCAGTTTGCTATAAGTGATATGAATCCACCTGGGTATCTCCATGATCACCCCACTTTCAAATTACAAGTACTTCTCTCATGCTCTTCCTTGTTAAACACTTGGAAGCAAAATCCATCAAAGAAGAAGATATTCTTGTCATCTTGAGCATAGATCCCATAGATCCTATTCTTTTTTCAACATTCATGACACAGAGAGAATTTTTTACTTCATGAAAAAGATATTCTAGACATTATTTCCATACAATTTTCAGAATTTATTTTGCAAATTACTTGAAATGGCACTTGTCACCAATGAACAGGGATGGAAAATAAGAGCATACCATTTCCCTTGTGGAAATCATTATTCTGGACACAGCACTAATTTACCAACCCTGAAAAAGTCAGTTCTGTCTATAAAGACCTTGACATATCCACAGAATTGAGAATTTTAAGTAAATATCAGAAGCTTGTATTTGCTGGTCCCTGGGGTAATTGCTTAATACAAGTTCCTCCAGAGATCTTTATCCTCAGAAATCTTATTAAAATGATGACATTATCAAGGTGTTGGAGGATGGGAGAGAAAAAAAATTAAAGGTGGATTTATAGCGGGAGCTCAGCCTGAGGAACTCATTTTCATAGAGATATTTTGTAATTTCTCCTAATCTCATCCTCATGTCTATCAGAGAGGCAAAAGAGATGGAATGGACATAGTCCTTTGAGACTCATAGTTAATTATCCTAAATAATGGGGTAGATGCTACCTGTTACTGGCAATGGAAGTCAAGTAATCTCAGGGACCTGCGGTGCCCACATCACCTCTTTCACTCCCTGCTGTCAGATACGCTCTGGATTAGCTCTGGTTCTGTAGTTTTGCCCTATTTTGGAGAACAGTGGAATCACAGAATTGAGGGTTTGGAAGGTGTTTGTACTCATGCGTTTGAATTACATCTGCATCTCTGCCAAGTGGACGTCTGGATCCCAGGTGAGTTTTCAAGAGACAGCAGTATGCAGCAGTGGTTCAGGGGGCCCAATTTGGGAAACAGACCAATTTGGATTTGGCTTCAGACTGCCACATATTAGCTGTGAGTCCTTAGATAAGTCACTTAAACATCCTGAACCTCAACTTCTTCATCTGTAGTACATTTAATTTAATTAATTAATTAATTTATTTATTTATTTATTTATTTGCGGTACGCGGGCCTCTCACTGTTGTGGCCTCTCCCGCTGCGGAGCACAGGCTCCGGACGCACAGGCTCAGCAGCCATGGCTCATGGGCCTAGCCGCTCGGCGGCATGTGGGATCTTCCCGGACTGGGGCACGAACCCATGTCGCCAGCATCGGCAGGCGGACTCTCAACCACTGCGCCACCAGGGAAGCCCTGTAGTACATTTTAAGTAACACCTTGTGTGATGGTTATGAGAGCAAAATAGAAGGTTTGTGCACTCCTATCATCACTGAATGGCTGCTTTGTCTCTACTCAGTAGTGAGTGTTTTTCATACATGTTACTCTAGTTGGAACCATAAAAGTGTCAGGTGACTATTACCTGTGCCTTGCGTTATCATTCAGGCAGGTTACTTCAAGAGTTTCTTAGCATCATCAAATCTCACCCCTCTCCCACCTTCAAGTCAGTCCCACAAATATGGTTGTGGTAATCACTCTAAAATGGAAGTTTGATCATATTATTTCCCGACTTGTGTCCGTTATCACCTTATCGCCATCAGGACTTTGTTTATACTCCTTAGTGTGGCGCTCTAGCGAGGTTTGACTTCTGACAACTTTTAGCCATTTCTCCGGCTCCTCCCATTTATTTGTCCTCAGGTACAATAAAGTATCTGCAGTTTCACACATCCTCTGTTCTATTTCACAACCCTTCCCCTTCTTTTCCAGGATAACATACACTGTGTATGCCTCATGGGCCAGAGTCAAATGTTACTTCTTCTGGAAGCCTTCCTTGATACCTTCACGTAATGTCACTGTAAACTTACTTGGCTGCAGTGGAAACAAAGCTGCAGTTCTCAGAGAACAAGAATTGTCTTTCATTTTCTGTATAAAAATACTCAACATCTTTCCTGGCCTTTAGGAGTTCTCAACTAATATTTACTGAATTGATGAACAAATGTATGTCAATCCTTTGAAAATAATAAGCATGTCTCCCCAGGCCTCATGCCCTGAACTTTCTCTTCTCCACACTAAACCAGAGATACATATTTAGTTACCCTTATTGATTTACCTCAGTAAACCCAATTGCCCACAGGGTAAGTCCTACCTTGGCTTATGACCGAGGTGGTTATTTGAACACATGGCTTTACCTCTCCTTTTCCTCAAAAATCCACTGAAATGATGGTAGAAAAGTATAAAGGGTAACACAGTCTCAGGAGTACAAAGAACTGGAGTAGGGATATCAGCACATCAAGCATTTTAATCAAGCTCTGGGAGACTAAAAATGGGTAGGCTCACACTGCTGGTGTGGAAGAACTCAGCTCAATGTATGTAGGATGGAATTACTGGAAACTGAATCTATTTTTTCATGATAAACCTATCAGACTGAGTGCTGGGAGGAGGGGCAGAAATCATATGACTGACCTGGGTTTCTAAGAACTGGTGACCAGTAGCTCCTGTTGGTTCATCCCCCACTCTTCCTCCACTACTGCGTGTGTAGTGCTGACATTTGCCACAGATTGAAACCAGGTAGGAACTTTTCAAAGAAACAGAGTACTATTCCTAGGAAGAATAAGGCCTCTCAGATGGGGAGGCTCTCCTTGTCTTGGCATTTGGAGGGTAGGAGGGTTGGGGAGACCTGCCTTCCGCTCCCTACCTGCATACCCTAACCTCCCCTCCATAGTGTTTACATCCATATGCTCTTTTACCCACAGGACAGCCAGGTTCTTGCAACAGTTAGCAATCATTCATAACTATGAACAGGTAACCAAAATTTGCCAGCCTTTTGAGGAGATCCAGTAATATGGAAGAGAAGCATCAAGAAGGAAAAAAGAAAAAGACAAATTGGCTTCTAAGGAAACAGAGATAATTCGTAGTAAGAGAGAAAATTTTAAGTAATTTTGATTTTAAGAGACATCACACCTACAAAACAAGAATAGAATGTGGGGAACAAACAAAGAGTTTGTAAAAATATAATACTTGAAGGACTGGAATAAGCAGTCAAGGAACTTCCCAGAATGTAGAACAAAAATACAAAGACACTGAAAAATTAAGAGAAAAACTAAAGAAAAAACACAGAGTATTAATACAGGAGAGCCAACATCTGAATAACAATTGTCAAAGGGAAGACAGAAAATGAAAAGATAGAAACAATTCAAGACATCTAAGCAAACAAATAAGAAAACCAAACCAAACCAAAACGAAAATAATCTGCCCAGTACTGGTGAGACATCAACGTATTCAAACCGAAGAAGATGGCTGAGTGCTGAGTGTTCTGTGCTTCCTTTACAGCTCTGGCCTCCCTCCGCAGATTCTGCTACAGTCGGTTTATAGTTCTCCAGACACAGTCTGAGTATATGTAGGGCTGGGCCGGGAGTGGGCAGATTACCCAATGGAAATTATTTGTTTAAAAATGTATTTAGGGGGGCTTCCCTGGTGGCGCAGTGGTTGAGAGTCCGCCTGCCGATGCAGGGGACATGGGTTCGTGCCCCGGTCCAGGAGGATCCCACATGCCGCGGAGTGGCTGGGCCCGTGAGCCATGGCCACTGAGCCTGCGTGTCTGGAGCCTGTGCTCCGCAACGGGAGAGGCCACAACAGTGAGAGGCCCGTGTACCGCAAAGAAAAATAAAATAAAATAAATAAAAATGTATTGAAATAATAAAGCTAACAACAATAATAATAATGCAGTTTATTGATTACTATGTGATCATCACTGTTCAGCAAACTTTGCGTAGATAATCACAAATGCTCACAGCCACTGTACAAGATAACTGTCATGTCCTCTACTGTATCAGTTTCCTATGGCTGCTATCAAAAATTACCACAAACTTGATGGCTTGAAACAACAGAAATCTATTCCCTCAAAGTTCTAGAGGCCAGATGCCCGAAATCAGTTTCACTGAGCCAAAATCACAGTGTCAGTAGAACTAGCCATACTCCCTCAGGAGGCTCTGAGGGAGAATCCATGCCTTTCCTATTCTAGCTTCTGGTGGTCGCTGGCATTCATTGACTTGTGGATACGTCATCCAAGCTCTACCTTTGCGGTCACAATGTCTTTTCCTCTTCTGTGTCAAATCTCTCTCTTATAAGGATATATGTGATTGCATTTAGAGCCCACCTGGATAGTCTTCCCATCTCACAATCCTTAACTTAATCATATCTGCAAAGATTTTGCCATATAAATAACAAACGTTAAGTCCAGGGATTAAGACATGGATCTCTTTGTTGGGGGAGCACTTTTCAGCCCACCATATCACACTTAACAGATATGGAAATGAAGGGATTAAGTTGTCTGAGGACCATAGGCGTTAAGCAGCAGATTTGAACCTGCATCTATATTATACTGGAGTCTGTCTGTCCCTTCTTCCCTCTCTTTATCCCTAAATAATCAGTAATATCATAGGACATTTGCACTGCTGTATTATTCTGAGTCAAGGTTAATTATAAAACTCCTGGGTTCAGGATTCAAAGGGTAGGCAATACCGAGAGAAATTACTAATGACACAAAACATGCAAGGTTAGTGCAACACTTGCATTGATTTCCTTGATTGTTGAAGCAGGCAGCGAGGCACTGCGGAGGGAAGGCTGATGGAGACACACTGCTCAGGGGGATGGATCAGCATCTCATTACCTTGGCTGCTGCAGACTCAGCTAGTGTGTCAAGGACGTCAGCTAGCAAACTCCCCTTCTACGTAAGAGGCGGCCTGCAAAAAACCTAACCCAGTGTCTTCCTTTGGAGATGCAGGGAGGTGAGTGCTCAGACTCAGGGGTGGTGTTGCGACCCAGCTTCTACGCCAGAATTTCTACTAGGGGATGAGGACTACAGTAGCAAGGAGTATTTGCTCCAGTGGTTTTTATTGAAATCCACACCACTTTTTAGATTAGTTGCTTTTCAGATACAAACACGCTTTCTCCTTTTCAAAAATGTTTCTCAAAGACATCATGTTCAAAACCAAGTTTTATATAAATATATACAATGTGTTTATATTTAACAGGGTGGGTGAAGACACTATCAAAACAGGCTCATTTGAGGGGAGTGCAGAAAGTATCTAGGAAAAAGACTTGAACCACACAAGTCACAACTGTACATAATCAAACTATAGAAATGCAAACAAAGCATTTCTAGCTCAGAGGTAACCACTGTGACTGGTGAATAATTTCAGTCTTCTTTTTATGCTTTTTAACAGACATATCTAATATATATATATATATATATATATATATATATTTATTTATTTATTTATTTGCGGTACACGGGCCTCTCACTGTTTTGGCCTCTCCCGTTGCGGAGCACAGGCTCCGGATGCACGGGCTCAGCGGCCATGGCTCACGGGCCTAGCCGCTCCACGGCAATGTGGTATCTTCCCTGACCGGGGCACGAACCCGTGTCCCCTGCATAGGCAGGCGGACTCTCAACCACTGCGCCACCAGGGAAGCCCTAATATATTTATTTTTATTTTCAATAAATGGGATCATATTTTGGCTACTTGCTCTTTAAAGTTAACAATGAACCTTAGAGGTATCTACAGGTCAGAACTTACAAAAAGTTGTATACTATCCCAAAGCTTGGGTATATAATACCATAATTTATTTACTCCTTCATTGGACATTTAAATGTTGCTTTTTTGTTATTATAACAATACTGTAAGGAGCATTATTTTAAATGTAGCTTGAGTGTTTGTGCAACTATAAAGCTAGGAGTGGATTTTTTAAAGGGGCACACTTTTTCTACTACACCAAAAATGGAAAGATTGGCACCAAGCCAGATTTGAATCAAAGGAGGAAGCTCCTCTGAGATCTTAAAAATTTTAAACTCTGCAGCCTCAGTTCATAATGTGAAATAAAGGAGGTCTTCTGGTAGCTGTACTTTATAAAGAGGCTCCTTGAGGGGTGTCTCCCAGAAATACCCTTCCAACCTTTCTTGCATGTGCATTGCTGTCCTTCAAGCTGACTGTGGTACTCTTCATGTTACTGGGATAACTTCATATTTCTGTAGTTTCCTTTCACGATATATCAATTATGGTTTTGCTTGGCCGCATGTAGCGCTCTTGACTGTAGTGGCTTACCCAAATGTGTTCAATTTGCTCGCACAACATGTCCAGAGGCCATTGTCCAGGACAGGCAGGACAGCTCCATGACACCACTAGATACCTGGGCTCCCTCTGTCTTCCTGCTTCATTATCCTTTTCATGTCTCTTTCATCCTCATGGCTACAAAATGGCTGCTCTGCCTACTGCCGTGGCATCTGCATCCTAGACTAGAACTGGGGGAAGCTAGGGGCAAAGGACAAGGACAAAAGATGGATTCCAGCAGAGGCTATTGCTTTTTAAAGACTTGTCCCAGAAGCCTCAACTCAATGTAAGCAGTGACCTCTGCTTACATCTTATTTTCCAGAACTGGGATACATGGTTGCTCCTAGTTGCAAAGATTCTGGGGATGGTGAGCATATTTAACAGGGTTCTTTGTGACCAGACTGTGGGTGTGGTTAATGAAGATGGAGGGAAGAATGGAGATTGAGTAGAAAGTAGCAGTGTCTGCCATACTTGGCAATTCAGCAGAAAAGGTCTTGAAGAAAACCCTAAAAATGTGGAACATTCAACACTGATTCTGTTACAGACAAAGGGATTAAAATAAATGGTATATATAACACTGTAACGATAACATTGCAAATAAGAAATTACTTATAATTCTACCTTCCTAAAAAAAGTATGACTCTCATTTTTCTATGCCTCATTCTGCTCCCACTGAATATGCAATCATGATTTTTACATACCTTCAATCCAGAATAAATTAAATTTTATATTCTTTGCTTTTTCACTTAATATAGCATAAGTATGTTAATACCTTGCTACCCAATCTTCTAAATATTCATAAAAGAGCTGCAGTGTATTCCACTAGCTTGATACACCATTTATTTCATTAATTAAGTCTACAATGTTAGAAAATTAAATTATTTCCACTTTGAAAAGATAGTGTAGGAAATGTTACAAAGATCATTTTCTGGTGTATTGTTTTTTATGTCTTTAGGGCTCCAACTTTATGGAAGCATTTCAATAAGATGAATTACAGGTTGAAGCATATGAACATTTTCATTATTCTTGCAAAAGGATCATGATATTTTTGAAAAACAAAAAGGAAAAGAAAAGAAAAAGAAAGACGAGGTGTCCAGGATTGAATCAGCCCTGCCCTCTTGTGGTAAATCTTAAAATTTCAGGGCAGGCTTTTTCTTTCCCAAGGGCTATTTTTATTTTATTTTTATTTATTTATTTAAAAAATAAATTTATTTATTTATTTATTTTTGGCTGTGTTGGGTCTTCGTTGCTGCACGTGGGCTTTCTCTAGTTGCATCAAGTGGGGGCTACTCTTTGTTGCGGTGCACGGGCTTCTCATTGCAGTGACCCCCTTTTTTGTGGAGCACGGCCTCTAGGCTTGCAGGCCTCAGTAGTTGTGGCTCGCAGGTTCTAGAGCACAGGCTTAGTTGTGGCGCACAGGCTTAGGTGCTCTGCGGCATGTGGGATCTTCCCGGACCAGGGCTCGAACCCGTGTCCCCTGCATTGGATTCTTAAATGCTGTGCTACCAGGGAAGCCCCCAAGGGCTATTTTTAGAATGTTGCAGCAGATTGCTGTTCTCATCAGCCACTGATCTTTACAAATAGAATGTGTGGACCTCGATATTAGTTGTACAGAGTGAAAGAATAGGAATGGTTTGGACTTGAAGTCCACATCGTTAACAAAGGAATCACCTTACAACAGATCCATATAGGAGTGGGTCAGTTCTTGTTCTGTTTGATTAGTTAATTGGTGATATTGCCCGGGAAGCAATATTCTGAAGGGCTTGGTCCTTAACTGATGATTTAAGGAAGTGATAATATGTGGTTGAGGACTGATATATATATATATATATTTGTTTCAGAAGAAACAATAAGGAATGTCTAGCCCAATTATTTTATTTTACAGTTGAGGAGACTGAGGATCAGAGCACTTAAGTGGCTTTCCCAACAACAAAACAAACAAACAAACAAAAAACCATTCAGTAAATCACACAGAGCCTATGAGCCAGCCCAGGCTCTTGGAACTTTACTGCATGGCCTTCCCATTAGGTTTCTTCTAAAAGAGTTGTGAGCATCAAATGAGATAACACACAGGAAGGGCCTTGAGAAAAAATCAGTACAGACACGAGGGAGCAGAATTACTAGGTGATATAGCAGAGAGGCAGTGCAGTTGGAACGAAGAAAGCCGTCTTGCATTCAGAACCTCTGGGTCTGGGACTTGGCCCTCTCGTGTAGCCTTGAACAAGTCATCCAACTCCCCAGAGTGTCAATTTTTCTCATTTTTAAACTAGAGATGAAAATAAAATCACAAGTTGTCATCACCTGTGGCCTAAATTAGTTTGCTTAGAATCATTGAAATGGTGGAACTCAAAAGGCTCATAAAAAGTGTCTTGTTCAGTCTACTCAACTGACAGGCTTCGCTTACTGTACACAAAGTGCGTGGCACAGTGCCAAAGCACAGCAAAGGCCCCAAGCCATTAAACTGTAATCCTTGCCATTACGTGCCTGTTACCCTGGCCTACGTGCTTTACATATACTAACTGTTTCAGTCCCCACAGCTACCCTATGAAGTAGATCCTGTTTTTTTGTTTGTTTGTTTTTGCGGTACGCGGGCGTCTCACTGTTGTGGCCTCTCCCGTTAAGGAGCACAGGCTCCGGACGCGCAGGCTCAGCGGCCATGGCTCACGGGTCCAGCCACTCCGCGGCATGTGGGATCTTCCCGGACCGGGGCACGAACCCATGTCCCCGGCATCAGCAGGCGGACTCTCAACCACTGTGCCACCAGGGACGCCCCAGATCCTGTTTTTAATCTCATTTTACAGATGAGGAACCTGAGGCCTAGGGACGTTAAGTAACTTGCTGTGGTCACAGAGCTGTAAACAGCAGATCCAGATTTGACTGCAGGCAGCCTGGTTCTCTCCTGAGTGCTTACCGTCTCCTTAAACCACTTTTAAGGACTCAACATTGCTCAGGCTAGAAGCCCATTTTCTGGCTACCACACAACACAGTGTCCTCTCCGTTATGCACTTCTCTATCTTATACTGGAAAACAGAAAACGGTCTCCCCAGATCTTTTTAGACAAGTTACAATGTAACTTCATTGAGAGTCCGTATACTTTCAAAATGAAGTAATTGTTGCAACAGGAAAGTGAATATTTAACTTGCTTTCTACTTAGTCCTAGTAGTGGTGAAAGAGATATGCCAGTAATCTTTTCTTTCTCAGTAGCAGACGAGGACAGTGTAAAGAGGTTCCTTTTTCATTCAAAAGTCAGCTAATACTGGCTGCCTTTTTAGCATAGGGGCTGAGGTTACCTTGATAAACAAGGCCCAGGGGGTCCTTGACCTCAAGATGCTTAGATTGTTAAGGAGGAAGTGAATAGTAATTAATTGACCACAATGTGATAATTGCTGTTTTTTAAAAAAAGCATATATGAGAGTACCATGGTGATACATATTAATATGGAGCATTGGATAAGGTTTTCAGAGGAAGTAACATTTCAAGAGGAGGGAATAGCAAAACTGTCCTAGAAGGGACGGTGACCCCATTAGGGAAGTGAAAGAAGATGACTGTGGACAGGGCAGTAGAGGGTAGGAGGGTACAAGGTAAGACGGAGTGTAGGTGATGGACAAGTCATGCAAGCAGCAGTGTGGTATGACTGAAGCGCTTCAAGCTGGTGTGTGTGTGTGTGTGTGTGTGTGTGTGTGTGTGTGAGTGAATCTTGCAACAGTCTGAAGAATGGATTGGAAAGGAACATTTACAATGTAAATGCTATGTAAATAGTTGCCAGCATAAAGCTAATTCGAGTTTTGTGTTTTGGAAGTTCAGAATGATTTTTTTTTTTTTTGGATATTTTAAGTTTGCAGTTAGCTGAATTCCCAGATGTGGAACACATGGATACAGAGGCCTCACTGGTTGTACGGTGAAATATTCAGCCATGAGAAAGAAGGAAATCCTGTTCTTTGTGACAACTTATATGGATCTTGAGGACATTATGCTAAGTAAAATAAAAAGTCAGACAGAGAAAGACAAATACTGTATGATCTCACCTATGTTTGGAATCTTAAAAAAACAAACGAACTCCTAGAAACAGAGAGTAGAATGGTGATTGCTAGGGGATGAATGGGTAGGGGAAATGGGGAGATGTTGGTCAAACGGTACAAATTATCAGTTATAAGATGAAAAAGTTCTGAGAATCTAATATGCAGCACGGTGACTATAGTTAACAACACTGCATTACATACTTGAAAGTTACTAAGAGAGTAAATCTTAAGTGTTCTCACCACACACACATAATGATGGTAATTATATCAGGTAATGGAGGTGTTAACTAGCCCTATGGTGCTAATCACTTCACAACATATACATGTACCAAATCATCACATTATACGCCTTAAACTTACACAACGTATGTCAGTTATATCTCAATAAAGTTGGAAAAACCCCAACAAAGTAGATGCTTCTTTGTTTAGCAGAGCCTGCTAATAACTTTCTGGGTCTGCAGAGACAGACCTGGATGGTTGGAGGAGTAAAGTTAAAATGCTACTGTTCTGAATAAAAACCCCAGAGGAATTGGGAGATGTGCACATAAACGGCAGGGTGATGGTGAGGGGGGAGATAGGCATCTAAGCTGAACGGTACTGGAGAGACTGCAGAGGGTCAAGGCCAGTAAAGAATTCCCTATGGAGATGGGCTTTGGGAGACTCCAAAGCCCACTTTAAATTTGAAGCTGGTTTATCTTCTGTGGTGTCTTCTGCTCCTAAACTTTCAGAGCTGGTCTGGCCAATTCTACTGCTGGGGATCATTAGTGCTTGGGGGAAGAAAGGAAGGTGGGGTGAAGACGGGGACTGGCATGAGGCTGAATATGGCTCTGGCAGTAGGTAAAGCAGAGATGTAAGGTGCAGTGAGAGCTGATTCAGGAGTGGATATGGGTCACATATACTAGAGGAAGGGGACCCTTGAAAGACGGGGAGGCAGACATTTGGGTAACTTAAGCAATAGCAATAAAACGTTGATAATTATTCTAGTAGAGAAATTGCGAGTTTCTTTGGAAGAACATAGCAGAACATATAAATTATTCTAGGCCATAGTTTTTCTTGAATAGTGTACACTACCTTAAAAAACTTCAGTTTTTAAAAAAATATTTATTTTTAGCTGCAGACTCTTTGTTGTGGTGTGAGGACTTCTCTCTAGTTGTGCTGTATGGGCTCAGTAGTTGCGACGTGTGGGCTCAGTAGTTGTGACATGTGGGCTCAGTAGTTGTGACATGCGGGCTTAGTTGCCCCGTGGCATGTGGGATCTTAGTTCCCCAACCAGGGATCAAACCCGCGTCCCCTGCATTGGAAGACAGATTCTTAACCACTGGACCAACAGGGAAGTCCCAAAACTTCAGTTTGATGAGAGTAAAAAGGCAAAAGCAAATGAAAATACAAGAAATAACATCAAATAGATACACAAACAATTACAGTGGCAAAGAGTTGCTGAGATATTTTGAACAACAAAAGCTAGGTGCTATCTGGGAAAGCTTCAGGAAGTAAGAAGCATGATGTTCTACTAGATGTGGCAGTTTCAGTTTTATTGAAACTTCAAGATTCCTTCCACTTTCCAGTTCTAGTGTTGACCTGAAATAAAGAGGCGGCCAGATATTTCTCCAGCAAAGATGGATTTATTCCAGATCAGCAGAGAATTGCGACCATGAGGAGACACGCAAGTCCCCACGCAGCAAGGAAGGAGGACCCTTTCGTAGAGGAGAAAAGGAAGTTGGGAGGGCTGAAGTAAACAGAGTCCATGGCTTTTCATTGGCTGAATCCTCGCCAAGGAAGAAGAGTTTTTCTTCTGTTGATCTTTGCAGTCATCGCGGGGCACGAGAGCTCCCCCTTCTGGTCTCTCGACTCTATTTAATTGAGATTTCTGTTCAGTAATTTTTTTACAGGCTCCACTTGTTTATTGCTTTGTTCGTACTATCTTGTTCACAAAGCCCCAAAGGATGCACAGGGATAGAGGGAGGTGAGTATTCCAGGTGCCTCTGCCTCTCCATCTCAAGATTCTTGGAAGAAATAGGATGTAAGCAATGATTTGGGGAACAGCAAGTGGTGTGTGGAAGAGAGGGGGGAACAAAGCATCCTGAGTGGCGGGATAGGGCTGCTTGCAGTCATAGATGAGTCACACAGGAGGAGCAGTAAGCTTGGCTCACCAGCCCGCGTGTGCTGGGAGGAATATCCAGCTTATGTGCTCTGAGGGTGTACTACGTGCCAGGCTCTGAATGACACATTTTACATACATTCTCTTATTCCTTCCCCTCAGTCACCTAGGGAGCTGTGCACTATTAGTACCCTCTTTTTACAGATGAAGACATTGAGGCTCAGGGATGACTAATAAAGTTTTCCAAATCACACAGCTGGTAATTGCTAGAGGTTTTAAATCCCCAATCTGGTTCAAATCCAAAGCTCACTCCTGGAGCCCTCAGGCCAGTGAGATAAGCAGCACAGGACAGGGGAACAACTGTGTCTGTAACATCAGCATCTGAAAGGCATGTGTCCGTCTACAGGGCTCACAGTTAATTCTGTCAAGTCCTGTTTGAGGTACAGAAGACTGTGTACATCAAGTCATTCTCATTTAGTAGATTGGAAGGCTGAAGAGCAAAAGGTTCAGCCTCTGATGTAAAGAAAATGAGCAGCCGAGCCCGTAGTAGGATTTTGCTCATTTCTGGGGTAGATTCTTTATTTCTGTTACATACTCAGCAGAATTAAGTCTCTGCACACTTAATTGTTTTTGGTCTCAGAAGAAGCTTATCTGTGAATAACAACTATGGAATGTGGTTGTGAATAATAAAGTGAGAGTTTCAATTTCCATTGCTGTTCAGTTTACATAGACATCAAGGGAGCAAGGATTTCAGATTAATTATGATAGAGCACATTAAATAACACAGGTCAGTGGTTGCATTACTTATGTGGAAACACTTTCATTGGATCCTTTCAAAAGTAGGTTTTAAACAATATCCTCAAGGATTTACCTCCAGACTAAAAAAAAAATGCATTTAATAATGCTATTTGAAGGGATTTTTTTTCATTATCCTTCAGTAATAGCCACATTAGAGGCTTTCTCTGATGGCTCAACATTTGAGTATATCTCATACCCACAAGCCTAGTGCATTAAAATCTGAATCTAGCACTGCAAGTCTTGTGCTAGAAGTTTGGGACTGATTGACGCTGCTCTTAAGATCATATTTTAATTGTTGTGGCTGAGAACATTGCCACTGCTTTCAAAATCTCCAGGAACTTGTTTCTTTTCTCATCCAGGTTTTCTAGAACTCTCCCTGAACTTCATTACATCTGCCAACATGTACACAGGAGTGCTCAACTCATCTATAGAGGCTAATCACTTTTATCCCTAGTAAGCATATCTTACATTCCTTCTACAACTAGCACATGAAAAAAGCCTTCTGACTTTATGATAAAATAATGAAGAAAAATATTAAATCTGTTACCAGGTGAATGAATATAACTAGTTAAAAATGAATTTTCTCTTTCATTGCTCGGCCTCTGCTAGTTTAGAATTCCACCATTTGGAGTGGTTTAATATTTGAGAAGGAAAAGTCTTGTTTTATAAATACATACATACATACAGACAGACGTACAGATGAACAGATTAAATTTAATTTTGTATAAGCAAGAGTCCAGAAGATATGACTCAAGGGCAAGTTGGGCAATTGAGGCTTATATGCCTTCCTGAGCTAAGGATTGGGAAAGGGCCTGGGGCTTCACAGGGGAGGAGGGTAATTCACAGACGATAGGAAGAACAGATGGTTGGTAATTAGAAGTTTACCCTGCTATACAAATAGGTCTTTTGGAAAAAAAATTTACCTCTGGTAATAGCTCTTTTTCTAGTCTAGGCTTCCTGTCTAAAGTCTTTTAGGTAGTTAAGGGAGAAGTGAAAGTTTTTTCCTGAGTCTGCCGGGTCTTGACTGCCTTCAGCTCAAAATAACCCAGATGCCAAAGTGACATATTTTGGGGTCGTCTATTCTGCTCCCCTTCAATTGCTATCACTTAAAATGGACATTTTGTCTCTTACCTCATATCCCCCAGCCAAGATTTAGATTTGTAAGGAAAGAATGTTGCTCACCATTCCGGTTCTACAAAGATCAAGTCCTTAGCTACTGCAATTGCTGATCTACAAGTACACCCTGAAAGGAATTCAGGATGAAGTATTCTGTGTACTGGATATATGAGCCCCTAGATGGTTAAAATGTATATCTAAGGAAGAATTTCAAAGACCCCAGATTCTTGCATCTTGCCATACCTAGAAAAGCACTAAAGGACTTCCCTTGTGGTGCAGTGGTTAAGAATCTGCCTGCCAATGCAGGGAACACAGGTTCGATCCCTGGTCCTGGAAGATCCCACATGCCACGAAGCAACTAAACCCGTGAGCCACAACTACTGAGCCTGCGCTCTCCAAGCCCATGAGACACAGTTACTGAGCTCATGCGCCACAACTACTGAAGCCCAAGTGCTCTAGGGCCCATGTGCTGCAACGACTGAAGCCTACGCGCCTAGAGCCTATGCTCCGCAACAAGAGAAACCACCGCAATGAGAAGCCCGCGCACCGCAATGAAGAGTAGCACCCGCTCTCCACAACCAGAGAAAGCCCGTGCACAGCAACGAAGGCTCAACACAGCCAATAATAAATTTAAAAAAAAAAAGCACTAAAATCATTGACTGGGATATCTGATCTTCGTGACTAGCAATAACCTTTCACTGAGATCTTGACTGCATGTTCTCCCTAGCCAAAATTCACATATATATGTACTGGCTTCTCCTCTACCACTTCAGAGAAGTTCCTAGGAGCTATCTGACAGGCTGTCTCCTGGGCTACAGTCCTCACTAAGACACCGAATAAAACCCAGCTCATAGCTCTTACATGGTGCATTTTTTAAAAAGTAGACTTTGTAGGAAAAAGAACAATAGTTTTAGAAACATTTTGATTATTTAGGTGTCATTTTTCTAGGTTTTATATTAATCAGACAGATTTTCTAGATTCTTGACTTTTTCTCCTTTCATGTTGTCTGTTTTATTTCATTTTTGCTTTGCAAGCTAAAATACTTGGTTTAAAACTCTCACAAAAGTAGGCAATTACTGCAATAGAGTATGATAACAATTCATTAAAACTCTTGATCAGTTTAGGTCTTTCCTCAAGCTCTCTCAGCCTTACCTCCCACATCTTTTAAAGGAATTTTATACCTAAAATATTCCTTTTTCTTTTTCTGTATTTGAATAAGTGTTCTGACCAGCCGTGTGACCTTGGGCAAGACACTAAGGCAATTTTTCCTCATCTATAAAATAAGAACATAGTTTGCTATCTTTGAGGCTTGAATGAGGAAGTGTATGTGAAGCTCTCCGTGAGCTGTGAAGTCTTATAGGAACACCTATGAAGTATTAATAACCTTCCTGTCCTGCTTTCTAATGTACTGAATATATACATTTACGTCTTCCAATTTTGATGTCCACAACCTAATATCTCAGATAGGCTTCCATTAGTCAGTATTGCTGAGAGAGCTCTCTAAAATGGAGCTGGGAGGCCATTGAGGAAGTGTGACTTGTGCACATCTCAGCTGGATGGAATCTGAACTTTGACCTCGTATTGTCTTAACACAGTCATCCAGGCAGATGCCCAATATTCCAGAAACTCAAGGTACTTATTGGACCCCTTAATCCTAAATAACTCATGACAGCTTATCCCTTAAGAACAAATATTTCCTTTCTCGCATCAGAGTCAATCATAATTCTTGCCAGAAACTTTAACAGCCTTGTGGATTTGCCTTTATATAAACCCCTGACTCTTTCCCTTCCCCGAGCACTCGTTTGATTTTATCTGAATCTCTGTCTCTCAAATTGCAATTCCTAAAACTCCAAATAAAGTCTTTTCTTATCTGCAGTCTTCTGGGTTTCTTGGTTGACAAAGTCTAGGTCAAACACTCCCCCAACCCGATTCTCTTTTTTAAAATGTGCCTTGGGCTTCTCTGTTGCAGCCTGTCACTTTCCAGCTCTGTGCTCATCATCCACATGGGAATGGTTTATCCCTTTTCAAAACTCTCTTCCAGAAAGTGAATTGGTCATGCTTGCAGCTCATTACTTCTCAGATTGGCTTTCCTTGTGTTTTTTCCCCCTTAAAAAATGGAGAAACAGTGTTTCTGGTACCTTGTTTGCAAAGATCAGGCCCCTCACTGCAGGTATCCAACTCTTGTAAAACTTTTATCTCACAGCCCTTCAGCCATTTCTGCAATGTACTACTGTCTTCACAGAGCTACTGCAAACCTCCAACAGAGCAGCTGAGTCTGCACATATGAATTTGCAGCAGAACCTCCTACAATGGCCTGATGACCACTGATATGGTGAAGGGGAGGAAAATATGCCACCCCGAAACATGCCTCTATGGCATATGGATTGTTTTGAGTTGGTTATTTTTAAGAAACAGCAGACACAGGTGAAGCTCGGAAAACTGAGTAGAAGTTATCTTTTGTAAGAGACATTTACATTTCTAAGGGAAATGTCCATTTTAAGAATGTCTTCCTCTTTCTACCAGGAAGAGAGTGTGATTCTAAATCTCCAGAAACTCTTATCAAAGGAGAAGGCAACAATTTAAATCTGTCACAGACCTACTAGAGAATGGACTTGAGGATATGGGGAGGGGGAAGGGTAAGCTGTGACAAAGCGAAAGAGCGGCATGGACATATATACACTACCAAATGTAAGGTAGATGGCTAGTGGGAAGCAGCCGCATAGCACAGGGAGATCAGCTTGGTGCTTTGTGACCGCCTGGAGGGGTGGGATAGGGAGGGTGGGAGGGAGACGCAAAAGGGAGGGGATATGGGAACATATGTATATGTATAACTGATTAAATTTGTTATAAAGCAGAAAAAAATAAAAATAAAAATAAAAAAATTAAAAAATTGAAGAATAAAAGCCATATGATCATCTCAATAGATGCAGAAAAAGCTTTTGACAAAAAACAAAAAAAAATTTAAATCTGTATAACAAGTTTACCCTTGTTTGCTGTGCTTTTCCTAGTAACCTCCCATAACTACCCCCAACCCCAAGGTCTTCTTTTGTCTTTAGCTGAAGGTGGTATTTAAGGTAGTAGCTTGGGCCATTTTGGGGAGTTATTCAGTTTTCCTGAGTAGCTCCCATGTGTACAGGAGGTACACATGTTATTAAACTTCTGTTAGTTTTTCTTTTGTTAATCTGTCTTTTATTATGGGTGTGTGTGTGTGTGTCTCAGCCAAGAACCTCTAAGGGTAGAGGACAATTATTTTTCCTCCCCTGCAATGGAAAAGTCTTGTCTCTGAGAAAACAATTTTGAAGCAAGTTCATTAAAAAGAAAACTTGAAAAAAATTTAAAAGTAGAGACTATATCATGTTACAATCGAGGTACTCTGTCCATCAAGCCTAAAAAAGGCAAGGGATGTTTTTGATTATTGAATCAGTGCCTAGAGACTATAGTTCTATTTTATTAGAATATTTTCTCTTGGGCTTAATAATATCTTGCAAGGAATGGAGTTATATTGGGTCATTCAATATTTAGAAAAAGGAACTTGTTGAAATGCTAGAATTCCAGGATGTAAGTTTTCTGGGAACTTGTCCAATGTTGGGACACTGGGTAAGTGAGATCATGGAACTTCTTAGAATTTGTTTAATCTTTGGAGCCTTGGCTCTGTATTGAAATGCTGTGGACATTAATAGATAGGGACCATTCACAATCATGTCTAGACCAGAGGAAGGGATGGAACTTGTTACGGAGGTCTGGTGAATGACTCATCACATCTTTATTTCAAGAGTTCTATTGTTGGGACTTCCCTGGTGGCACAGTGGTTAAGAATCCGCCTGCCAATGCAGGGGACACGGGTTTGAGCCCTGGTCGGGGAAGATCCCACATGCTGTGGAGCAACTAAGCCCGTGCACCTCTACTACTGAGCCTGTGTTCTAGAGCCCGCGTGCCACAACTACTGAGCCGTGCACCTAGAGCCTATGCTCTGCAACAAGAGAAGCCACCACAGTGAGAAGCCCGTGCACTGCAACGAAGAGTAGCCCCCGCTCGCCGCAACTAGAGAAAGTCCACGCACAGCAATGAAGACCCAATGCAGCCAAAAATAAATGAATAAATTTATTTTTTTTAAAGTTCTATTGTTTTGTGATTTCAGAGATCTGACTTAAGCATTACTACATGACAACCACTAGATGGCAGGAGTGAACAACATAAAAAAGTACAACCTGGCTTCTAACAGGGAAAACTTTTCTCTACCTCTCCTCCCCTTTTTATAATCTCTTGCCTTCCCTCATTCCTCTACTTTTCTTCTCTCTCTCTTATTGTATTTGTATTTCTAGTTATAATTTTAAATAACTGATTCTCAAGAATCACATAACTGATTCTAAAGAATCAGATCTGAAAAACAGGTTGTTCCATGTACTTATAATTTGAATACTAAAGCACAAATTATTTTTTCTAATTCAAGAGGTCTTATATAACTACTTTCTACTTAAGCTGAGGATAAAGCTTCAGAGGTTTTTGAGGCTCAGAAATCCTCCTGTTTCTGTCCCAACTGGCAGTCTCACACTGGCAGGCAGAGGGGGTGGCTGTGTGCAGACAAACGGGGCTGAAGGAATAGATGGGAGGGGCCCTAAGGCCTCTGGAGCTTTGTGTAAACCCATAAGCCGTATTACTTCTCTGTGATACTATGAAAGGAGTAGTTTGATAATGACCAAAGTGCTGTGCTGAAGCTGTTCCTAAACACACATACACACATACACACAGACACACACACACGGACACACACACAGATAGACACACACACCAGACACACAGACACAGACACACACACAGACATGGACACACGGACACAGACACAGACACACACACGGACACACACACATAGATACACACAGACACAACACCAGACACACACAGACATGAACACACACAGACACACACACGGACACACACAGATACACACAGACACACACAGACACGGACACACACAGACACACAAGACACGGACACACACACATGGACACACACACACACAGACACAGACACACACACACAGACACACACACACCCCTCAAACCCAAAAAACACCACAACTTGGCCATAGGCAGCACTTGAGAAATGAGCTATCGTTTTACTAATCCTTTCAATGGAGGAAAATTCACTGGTTTGAATTAACAGCCATGCAATTGAGCCCCGCGTTTGAGAGATGTGACTTAGGCTCTCTGTTCTCTCTCTTTCTTGGAGTCATTGTTCCCTGCTCAATAAATCTTCCTTTCATTTTAAAATTTATTTTTCTATTCTCAATGGCTTCTCCTTTTGAAGACTAGTGTTCTGATTTCTTAAGGGCAGAATTTGAATTTTGTCCCCCAATCCCTCAATCACTCAAAGGCAGGCTTCAGAGAGCTTCTTGGAGGTTAGCGATACCTCTTGGGGTGCTCCTTGACTATGACTGGTAATCCAGGGGTTTTGCAAGGTCTAGCTGTTGTATTTTTTCAGACTCTGGGAATTAGGGAATTGAGGAAGACCTAACCCTTCCTCCCTCTCTCTGTCCTTTGTCCTTCTCTCTGTCTCTGTCTCTGCCTCTCTCTCTTCCTCTCTCTCTCTCTGTCTCTCACATACACACACACACAATACTCACAAACATACAAATGAGAGAAGGAAACACACATTCTAGTTTAAAATTAAACCTGGCCAAAACAAATGGGATTATGAAAATCCCTTTTGAGACTGTTGATTCACTTTTCTCCTGTTGCAGAAGTTAAATACCAGGACTTGATAAAAGATTAAGAGAGAGGAATAGTCTACAAAGTGAGGTAATTTCTGGGATCATTGGAATTTACATTTATATCCAATTTACATTGGATAAGAGCTACATAAGCTCCAACAAAACTCAGAGAATTCAGGGTATAATTGTTCATTCCAACTGTTCTTTGTCTGAATTGCAAAGCAGCACCTGCACAATTAATATGATCATTTTAAGTAAGTGGACTGGTCAACACTGTGATACTGTCACTTATCAGGATAGGTTCTTAGCCAAGGTGCTTAACACTCTGAGCTACAGTTTTCTCATTTGTAGAACAAAGTTGATAATATCTACCCCATGGTGTTGTTCTGAGGGTGAAGTGAGAAAACATGTGTAAAGTGTCTGGCATTGTGCCTGTTCATAGTAGTGCTTAATGAATAGAAGTTATTAATTTTGGAGAAGGGATGGGGGAGGAGTAGAAGGCGGACAGTGGAGTTAAACAGACCTCGGTTTAGATCCTCTACTTTGTGTCCTACAGACCGAAGATCTCGGGCCAGCTACTCAATTCTCACCTGCAAAACGGTAATAATGCCACATTGTCTCCTGGGTTACTGTGCCTGCCATGTGGTAATAAGTCTACAAACGGTAACTAGTATTATTGATATTACCTGTTCGTTCCTTAAAATATTTATTGAAACCAAACCATGTTATCTGTTTAGGACTGCATTGAGTGGCAAGAGAGGCTATACAAAAGAATCACGTGATGGTGTTTGCTTTCAAGAGGCTGGCAGCTTTGCTGAGGGGTAAAAACAAGTGAAAACCTGGTCACTTAGTGTAACAGTGTGAAATAGTCAACTGTCCGTAAAAAGTGATATGGTGCATAATCAAGTCTGGTAGATTGCAGAAACAGGAGCGAATGTTGGGGGTCACCATTGTTGGGGAGGACCTATAGTAAAATTCTGGAGGGTTTTGAAGGATGAGTAGGATTTGCAGATGTGGGGCCTGAAATGGACAAATATAAGGTGTGTCAGCTATATGTAAATTGGGTAACCAACAAGGACCTACTGTATAGCACAGGGAACTCTGCTCAATATTCTGTAACAACCTAAATGGGAAAAGAATTTGAAAAAGAGTAGATACATGTGTACGTGTAACTGAATCACTTGGCTGTATACCTGAAACTAACACAACATTGCTAATCAACTATACTCCAATATAAAATAAAAAGTTTAAGAAAAAGAAAAATAAATAAAGTATGTCAGATAAGGACACATGCTATGGAGAAAAATAACAGGGAAGGATCAGAGGGAGTGCTGGATGGGTTACCACTTTAAATAGGGTGGAAGGCAAGGCTTCACTGAGAAGTCCTCAGGAGAAGTTGCCAACTGAGCAAAGAAGATGAGGGAGCGAGCCAGGTGGATATCAGGGGAGAGAGAATTCCAGGCTGAGGAAACTCCAGGTACAGAGTTCCTGAAACAGAAGCACGCTTGGAATGTTGGAGAAATAACACGGAGGTCTGTGTGGCTACAGTAGAGACAGCAGTGGGGAAAGGAGAAGGAGAAGGGGATGGAGAAGCAATATTTTGGGGTGGATGGTAGAGGAGCGTGGGAAGTCATGTAGGACACTGTGTTCCGTTTTAAAGACTTTGGCTTCACTCTGAGTGAGGAGGGAAATCACTGAAGGATTTGAGCACAGGAATGGCAAGACCTGACTTCTGTTCACAAAGGATCGTTCTGGCTGCTGTTTTGCACAATGGGCTATAGAAAGCCAAGGGTGGAAGCAGAGAAATCATTCAGGAGAAATTTGCAACAACACAGGTGAGAGTTGATGGTGTCTTGAATCAAAATATCAGAAGTGAGAAGAGTTTGGATTCTGAAATTCTGGATATATTTAGAACTACCAGGAATCACACATAAACAATGATCTCATGAGGTACTTTTGAGATAGTTAACCTTCAAACCCTTCGCTTTAGATTTATTACATTTTAGAGGTGATGAGAGAAATTGTAGGGTTGGTTGTTCTTGGTTTTTGATTGTTTTTTTACATGGTAGGTTTTAAAATTCTTTCTGTCCTTTACCTCTATAGCACTGTTCTGGTTTGATCCCTATCTTTCACCCTGCATTTTGTCTCCTTCACTCTATGTCCTTCCCTCATCTTTTCATCCATCCATCCATCCATCCATCCATCCATTAATCCCTTTACTCTTTGGGAACTCGTGATGTACCAAGTTTCAGAACTAGTGCTTGTGATTGAGAGATGAATATAGCTCATAAAAAACTCATAGTCTAATAATGGGGACAGGCAGGTAAACAAGAAAAAGTGAAACAGTTTGACAGGAGCTATGTTAGAGAGATTAAAGACAAAATGTGGGGCTTCCCTGGTGGCGCAGTGGTTGAGAGTCCGCCTGCCAATGCAGGGGACACGGGTTCGTGCCCCGGTCCGGGAAGATCCCACATGCCGCGGAGCGGCTGGGCCCGTGAGCCATGGCTGCTTAGCCTGCGCCTCCGGAGCCTGTGCTCCGCAACGGGAGAGGCCACAGCAGTGAGAGGCCCGCGTACCACAAAAACAACAACAACAACAACAAAACCCCACTAACATACTGTATGATTCCATTTATATGAAATATCCAGTATAGGGAAATGCAGAGAGACAGAAAGAAAGACTGAAAGTGGTTGCCAGAGGCAGGGGAGGAGGGGAACTGGAAAGTGACTATTTAAATTGGTACAGAATCTCCTTCGGGGTGATGAAAATTTTTTTAAATTTTTATTTTATATTGGAGTATAGTTGATTTACAATGTTGTGTGATGATGAAAATATTTTGAAATGATAGCAGTGATGGTTTCATGCCATTGTGAATATACTAAATGCTACCAAATTATACTTTGAAATGGCTAATTCTGTTATGTGAATTTCATCTCAAAAATATATTGGCACAATAACACAAGATTTAAATGCAGTATTCAAAAGTAATGTGCTGTCAAGAATGCAGATTGGGACAGTTCTAATTTTCGCATATGTCTAGAGAGAAATGTCAGGCAATTTGATTTTACTATGTAAAGGCTGTTCATCATTAACCTGGTTGAACACTAGAAAAGGAATTTTTTATGAATAAAACAAAGCAACTGACACACAAGTTTCAGAAGCTTAGATAATTTAAATGAAGACAAATTTTCTCTTTTTGGATGACATTTACTGACTGGAAAGTCTGTATTGTTATCTTGAGGATTAATGTCTTAAAATGGCATTGCATGGTTGAAGGTACTGTTTTTCATGTGATTCAAACTGCAAAAAAATTCAGTTCAATATTGCAAATGTATAAATTGATTAAAGTCAGAGTATCTCAGCATACAAATTACTTCCTAGAGGAAAGCATTCATTTTTAGATTAGATATTATTATAAAATGAAAAAATTACAATGTTTTTAAATTATGGACAAATGCCCATAAACTTATCCTATACTAACACAACTATTATTATCTTGTGTATTCCATTACAACTTTTAAAAATAGGGTTCTTTTAAAAAGGATCTTATTTTTGGTCCTCAGAGGCAGAGACCTGAGTTTATCATATTTTCTGTCATAGCAGAGGACATCAGTGGTCTGTTCAAGGCCTTTCTCATTTTATTTTATCTTTCTTCTTCATTTTCAACCCTACTCCAATTTCACATCCCCTTAGTTATTCTATTCTTTAATCTATGTTCATTGAGTTGTATACATACACACATTTTGGAAATATATATTGTGCTGTTTTATCTGTGCTTTTACTTTATATAAATGGTATCATTCAGATCTCATTCACTCCACCTATATTTTTATGGTACTTTCTTCATAGCGCTATCCTTTGTGCTTTTCAACTCCCCTTTTGAGTTTTTTATTTCAACGACTGTATTTTTCATACTCAGAATCTCCAGATTCTGGCTCCTTAGGATTCTGTTCCTGGTTCTTGTTTGTAACATTCTGTTTTGTTTCTTTGTGGATAAATATTTTATTAAACTTTTATTTTACTTAAAATTCTTATTTTAACCAATCCATTAATTTGGCTTCTTCTACCAAGAAGAAGAAGTGTTGGGTTTGTTGTCTTTCTTCTATAGAACTTGTGCTCCTCCTGTTGAATTTAGGGAGTAGGTTCCAGGGAGATACGGTAGGGTGGGGAGCCTCTGATGTTGCCACCTGGGCTAGACCATGCCCTCTTTACATTCCTTCCTCCCCAACACTTGATTTTGCCTTGCCTCTCAGCGACCCACTGTCTGTCTCCCTCAGGGCACAGTTCTTTCCCGATGATTGCTTGTCATGGATAAAATCACCTAGACCTGTGATTCTATAACTTTAGTGTGCATCAGAATCATCAGTCATGTTTGTTAAAACATAGAATGCTGGGCCCAACTCCCCAGACTTTCTGGTACAGTAAGTTTGCGATGGAGAAGAGTATTTACATTTCTAAGAAGTTACCAGTTGACACCATCCTTGGGCTGACCGTGGTGGATGTTTTGAGGGCAACCGACCCACAGCCTGTGCACCCCATACCACCTCCTGTGGAAGCTTAAGCTGTCTGTGTAGCTTTCTCCCTTTGTCTCATAACCATGTCCACCAATGAGAATGCTAATTCGCCAGCTGCCTGCCTTAACAGATTCAAGAACAAAGGGAAAGGCAGTACAGAAATGAGGCAGCACCAAATAGAAGTTATTAATGTGGAGCTGAGGAAAGCTAAGAAGGATGACCAGATGCTGAAAGGAGAAATGTCAGCTCCTTTCCTGATGACGCTACTTCTCCACGCAGGAAAACCGCAACAACCTGGGCACTGTGAATTGGTCTGTTGATAACACTGTCAAAGGCATAAATAGCAAAAATTTGGAAAGCCAGCTCCAAGCTACTCAAGCTGCTAGGAAAGTGCTTTCTAGGAAGAAACAGCGCCCCACAGACAACATAAGCTGGGCTGGTTTGATTCCAAAATTTGTGTCCTTCTTGGGCAGAACTGATTGTAGTCCCATTCAGTTTGAATCTGCTTGGGCCCTCAGTAACATTGCTTCCGAGACATCAGAACAGACCAAGGTTGTGGTAGATGGAGGTGCTATCCCAGCATTCGTTTCTCTGTTGGCATCTCCCCACACTCACATCGGTAAACAAGGCTATATGGGCCCTGGGAAACATTGCAGGTGATGGTTCAGTTTTCCAAGACCCGGTTATCAAGTATGGTGCAGTTGACCTGCTGTTGGCACTTCTGGCGGTTCCTGATATGTCATCTTTAGGATGTGGTTACTTACATAATCTTACCTGGACACTTCAAATCTTTGTTGCAGCAAGAATCCTGCGCCCCCCTTAGATGCTGTTGAGCAAATTCTTCCTCCTTTAGGTCGTCTCCTGCATCATGATGATCCAGAAGTATTAGCTGATATCTGCTGGGCTATTTCCTACCTTACTGATGGTCCAAATGTACCGATTGAAATGGTTGTGAAAACTGAGGTTGTACCCAAACTTGTGAAGCTTTTAGGAGCTACTGAATTGCCAATCGTGACTGCTGCACAAAGAGCCATAGGGAATATTGTCAATGAGACAGATGAACAGACTCAGGTTGTAATAGATGCAGGAACACTGCTAACAAACTAATATTCAGAAGGAAGCTACGTGGACAATGTCAAACATCAAGGCTGGCCGCAAGACCAGACACAAGTTGTAAATCATGGGTTAGTCCCATTCCTTGTTGGCATTCCCTCTAAGGCAGACTTTAAGACACAAAAGGAAGTTGTATGGGCTGTGACCAACTATACATGTGGTGGAACAGTTGAGCAGATTATATACCTTGTTCGTTGTGGCATAATAGAGCCGTTGATGAATCTCCTAACTGTGAAAGATACCAAAATTATTCTTGTTATTCTGGATGCCTTTTCAAATATCTTTCAGGCTGCTGAGAAACTAGGCAAAACTGAGAAACTTAGTATAATGATTGAAGAATGTGGAGGTTTGGACAAAATTTAAGCTCTACAAAACCATTAAAATGAGTCTGTGTACAAAGCTTCATTAAACCTGATTGAGAAGTATTTCTCTGTGGAGGAAGAGGAAGATCAAAATGTTGTGCCAGAAACCACCTCTGAAGACTATACATTCCAAGTTCAGGATGGCACTGCTGGGACCTTCAACTTTTAGATTGTACATCTGAGGCATAAAGTTGTTTGTTATGTACTACGTTTTGTATAAGTTTGTCTTACTGTTTCTCTACTAAGAACTCTTTTTTTTTTTTTTTTTGTGGTACGCGGGCCTCTCACTGTTGTGGCCTCTTCCGTTGCGGAGCACAGGCTCCGGACGCGCAGGCTCAGCGGCCATGGCTCACGGGCCCAGCCGCTCCACGGCATGTGGGTTCCTCCCAGACCGGGGCACGGACCTGCGTCCCCTGCATCGGCAGGCGGACTCTCAACAACTGTGCCACCAGGGAAGCCGTCAACTTCTTTTTTTTAAGATTACATATATAAGCGAGATCATGCAATATTTGTCTCGATTATTTCATTTAGCATAATGTCCTCCAGTCTCATCCATTTTGTCACAAATGGCAGGATTTCCTTTCTTAAAGGCAGAATAATAATCAATTGTATATACATACCAAATTTTCTTTACCTGTTCATCTGTTGGTGAACACTTAGGTTGTTTCACATCTTGGCTATTGTGGGCAATGTTGCAGTAAACATGGGAGCACAGATGTCTCTTTGAAATATTTTATTTTCTCTGGATATATACCCAGAGTGAGATTGCTGGATCATATGGTACTTCTATTTTTGAGAAACTTCCTTTCTGTTTTCCATAATGGTTGTACCAATTTACATTCTTACCAACAGTGCACAAGTGTTCCCTTTTCTCCATATTATTACTGATACTTGTTGTCTTTTGCCTTTTGATAATAGCCATTCTAACAGGTGTGAGGTGATATCTCACTGTGGTTTTGATTTGCCTTTCCCAGATGATTAGTGATTTGAGCATCTTTTCATATACCTATAGACCATTTATATGTCTTCTTTAGAAAAATGTCTATTTAGGGTTTTTTGCACATTTTTAAGTTGAGTTATTGGGATTTTTTGATATTGAGTTGTATGAGTTCCTTACATATTTTGGATATTAACCCCTCAAATATTGATTTGTAACTATGTTCTCCCATTCAATAGGCTGCCCTTTCAATTTGTTAATTGTTTCATTGCCGTGAGGAGGTTTTTAGTTTGACATAGTTCCACTTGTTCATTTTAGCTTTTCTTGCCTGTGCTTTTGGTGTCAGATATAAAAATTAATCACCAAGATCAGCGTCAAGGAGCTTAATCCCTATATTTTCTTCTAGGAGTTTTATGGATTCAGGTCTTCTATTTAAGTCTTTAATCCACTTTGAGTTCATTTTTGTATGTGGTGTAAGATAAAAATCCAATTTCATTCTTTTGCAGGTAGATATTCAGTTTTCCCAACACCATTTATTGAATAAACTATCCTTTCTCCATTGTATATTCTTTGTGTCTTTGTCAAAAATTAGTGGACTGTATATGTGTGGGTTTATGTGATCTCTTTGCTGTTCCATTGGTCCATATGTCTATTTTAATGTCAGTGCCATACTGCTTTGCTTACTATAGTTTTGTAGTATAAAGTCAGGAGATGTGATGTCTCCAAATTTTTTGTTCTTGCGTAAGATTTCTTTAGCTATTTTCGGGTCTTTTCTGGTTCCATATGAATTTAGGATTGGTTTTTCTATTTCTATAAAAATTCCATTGGAATCTTGATGGGGGTTGCATTGAATCTATAGATTGTTTTGGGTAGAGTGGACATTTTGACAATATTAAATCTTCCAATCAATGAACATGAGCTATCTTTCCATTTATTTGTATCTTCTTTGATTTCTTTCATCAGTGTTTTATAGTCTTCAACAAACATATCTTTCATGTCCTTGGTTAAATTTATTTCTAAATATTTTATTTTACTTTTTTGTTGTTATTGTAAATGGGATTATCTTCTTAATGCCTCTTTTGGATAGTTTGTTGTTAGTGTATAGAAACACAACTGATTTTTGTATGTTGATTTTGTATCCTAAACTTTACTGAATTCATTTATTAGTTTTAATAGTTATTTGATGTATAAGATCATGTCATCTCCATGATGTTCTGAGATCCACCCATCTCCTTCTTTGTGCAGCTTCTCTAGGGTCAAGCACAGGTGCAGAGCCAGCATCCTGTGGTAGATTGCTATCTTGTCTGGCCTTCTAATATTTTTATGTACTTTTTAAACATAACACACCTGTAGATTTGTGATGTTTTATTGTCTACCTAGCACCGGTCATTTTAAGGTTTATAGTTATGACACATAATGAGTGTAATGATTTCAGAATACTGTAATATTACATTACTTGGATAAACTATAATTTATTAATTATCCCCTAATGTTGGACATTTGGAATGCTTTCCATTGTCCCAACATGAGTAATAGCATTAAATGTATTAACTTTTTATACCTACAAAAGCATTTTTTGGGTACTTTGCTTTTTTTGTTGTTGTTTCCCTGTATTGTGAAATAGTTAAGGCAGCTTTCAGAAGTACTTTAAGTTCTGGGAGAATCTGCCTCTTTGTGTCTGATTCATTTTCGAGTGGGTGGTGTACTGCTTTAACCTTGTCACTGACAGGAAAGTTCAGATTTTATACTGTAAAAAGAGAAGAGGTCTGTCCTTGCAGTTCTCTTTGACTGAAGTGTTTGCTTTTAGACAATGATTGTACACATTCTTCCATCAACACGCTGGTACTTGATAGTGTCAGTTCTCCTTTGAACTGAAATAGCAATTTCCTTTGTTCATCTGGACTATTTTAAAACTACGGCAGCTCTTATTTAAAAGCCACAGGTTGTGTTCCAGATTAACCCTGTCCAAATTTGGTAATGATGATTAAACCATCGAGGGCAATCAAAATAATCAAATGAAGGAAAAGCACTTATTTTCTAACTTATTTGGCTAAAATGAATGTTCAGATAACATGACTTTAGTTTTCATATAAACCCATAGCATTTTGGTAAGCAACTTCTGAAAATAGGTTAATGAATCATCATGGGAGGAAACTTGAGAATCTTTGATTTAAAAAGGAACATTGGCAGTCATTTAAGTCAATCTACCACACAAAAGAAAAACTCATCTACAGGGTGCGTGATGGTCTATGAGTTTTTGATTAAACCCCTTCCATGGCTAGATTACCACCTTCTCTGTCATCCCATTTATTGACATTTTTGGATAGCTTTAATTAAAAGTTCTCCTTTTATTTTTTTCTTGAATTGAAACCTGTCTTTTTAACATCTACATAAAGATACACTGACTTCCCTTTGTGCCATACAGAAAAAGGTGTATATCTCATTATCATAGTCTTTTGAATATTTGAAGACATCTATATGGTTTCCTCTTAGTGTTCTCTTCTCTCTTATTTAGGATAAATGTCCTTAGACCATGCAGGCTTTTTTCTTTTCCTGTAAACTTTAAGATGATGATGTCTATATCCCTAATCATCTCAAACACTTTCCTGGATATTTTCCAATTCGTCCATGTTCTTAAAACAAGGGTTGTGGGGCAGAAAATAGTGGCTCACAGACACAGTGGAACCATCTCACATTTCTGTGATCTTGACTTGAGATATTTTCTTTACAAATATCTATCTTAGAGACTTCCTCCAAAGTTTATTATCATGTAAGATTTCCCTGTGATATACCTATAGGTACACATTATTTCCAACAGTTTTATTCTAGAACATAGTTACCAAGAAATGGCACCTTACTTCTGAGAATTAGGTGTAAAATTAGTAATTATTAAACTCTTTTATAAGGGCTGTCTCATAAAGCCACATTGCTTTCAATAGGAAATATGGTTTGTAGTAATAGATGAAAAAAAATTATCGTTTTACACTAGAGAGCTAATCTTTAATTGCAGCTTGAATTTCATGACTCATGATGGGAGAAAATAAAATCAAAATAAGAATTTGTCAGTACACTATAACTAGCAATAGGCAGTGTTTGGTGCCTAGAAGATTTGTGGTATAATTATTTTTTAAACATATTAGACTTAGACTAAACGGGATCTTACACATCATACTGTCTTAATTGTACAAGTGACTGACCACTCATTTATCTCAACTATCTGGGAATCATTTGTGTTTTGATAGATTATTCGAGAGGTGATTCTACTCTTTTGTTTTCTTTCTTTATTTTTGTTTTTCTAGTTCCTACTCTACACAGAAAATTGTTTTGATCATTTTGAACATCTTGATTAGATTCAATCAATCTATTTAATAGAAAACAAAATCAGTTAATGTTTAATGACATTTATTATTCAAGTTAGCCACAAGAGTCAATCTAGCAATTCCCTAAAAGCATAATAATAAAAATCTGTGGTATACATAGTGGTGTGTCTTTTTTATATGATGAATTACATTTTAAGATTTTTAAAATTGTGCAGTTTACACACAAGTATAATATGTTTTATATATATATATATATACGCACATGTATATGTGTGTGTGTGTGTATACATATCCATCCCACATAATCTCATAGAAGAACTAGATATCATTAGTGTTTAAAAACACCTTACCCCCAATGAATACACCTCCTGATTTAGCCGTCTTCCCAACAATTGCCCAGTCCAAAATGCAATCTTAGCTTTTTGTGATAATCACTCCTTTACTTTTATGTTTTTACTATCTCAGTATGTATCCATAGGCAATACTTTACTTAATTTTGTCTATTTTGGGCCTGGGTATAAACACCATCATATTTTATACATTTTTCTATGGCTTACTGCTTTTGTTCAACACTATGTGTAATACATCCATATGGATGTATGCAGCATGTTTCATCTATTTTTACCACTGTATGGTAAAAACATGTACTGCTGTATGTATTACAATTTATTTATTCAACTTACTATTGATATACAATCAGATTATTTCCAGTTTTTGCTTGGTTTGTTTTTGTTTTTATCTATTAAAAACCATGCTGCTAGAAATATTTTTTAATATGTCAACTGGCACACAGGTGCAAGAGATTTCCCACCATTTAAATCTAAAAATGGAGGTGCTGGATTGTAAGGTATGTGAATGATCAGCTATACCACATCAGGCCAAACTATTTTCAAAGTAATTATATCAGCCACGTATGAAAGTGTTTCTTATCTTGTATCCTTGCAAATACTTGATGTTGTCAAACTTTAAAAGTTTTTGCCATTGTGGAGGATGTGCTCTGTACTTCCTGTGATTTTAATTTGCAATTCTCTGGTTACTAATGAAATTGAGCCTCTTTCCAAAGGTCTGTTTGAGTGTCCTTTATTTTTGAAGTGCCTGATTAGACTTTTTCCTTTTTAACTCATAGACTAAAAAACAATATTCTTGATATTAGTCATTTATTATTATGCATGCTGCAAACACCCTTTACTAATAGAATTTTTAGTACATTAAATTTTTTTTGAATTGAAGTTCTTAATTTTAATGCAATTGAATATACCAATCTTTTCTTTTTTTTGGTCAGCATGTATTTAATTTTGAGTTCTGTTTAAAAATTTTTTCTTCTCTACCTTGAGGGCATGAAAATAATTTTTTTCTAAAAGGTTTACTGCTTTGCCTTCAACTATTATATGTTTTTTAACAGCAGGAAACATCCACCAGTGGTAAGCATGGACAAATTAAAAACAAATATTTCCATGTCTTCATCCTAAACATAGGATATTTGGTATTTATGGAAGAGATGTACTGTTCTGTTTAGTGCTTGAAACCAATTTTTAAATTATATAACTTGTCTCTGATGTTTTTTTTTCTTCTTTATGTTTAATTGCTTAGAGACAAACTGAAGCAAATATCTGATTCTTTTAATATGTATTGTTATATTTCACAGTACCAGATAATTTCTGGAAAGTGCTAGAAATGGTAGTTCCAAACTGTGCAGAACACCTGCTTCCCTGAAGATTCCGGAAGACACCACTCAGGCATACACAAATCCTTTCTAAAGTCACATTAACAGCTAGAACATAGGACAACTGAGTGTCACTATCAGAAGGAAATTCCTTCTTTTTTAAACTTTCTATTCAGGTGATGATAAGTAATCCCCTTTTAGCATAAAAATGTAAAATGAACATTTAAGTTCATGAAAATATTCCTCCTAAGAGGTTTAGTTTGGTCTCTTGCTTTCTGGTGTTGTGTCTAAGAAGTCTGTATAACCCAAGGTCACAAACATTTACTCCTATGTTTTCTTCTTAGAGTTTCATAGTTTTAGCTCTGAGATTCAGTCTATGAACCAGGGGGTCCAACTTCACTCTTCTGCACATGAGGATATCTAGTTTCTCCACCACCATTTGTTGAAAAAATGATTATCTCCCTACTGAATTGCTTTAGCACATTTGTTGAAAATCAATTAAACACAAATTTAAGAGTTTGTTTCTGAATTCGTATGTTTCATTGATCTATATGTCTGTCTTTGTTACCACACTGTCTTGATTACCATAGCTTTGATTTGAGTTTGAAATCAGGAAGTGTGCTTCAACTTTGTTCTTCTTTTTCAAGATGTTTTAGTTATTCTTGGTCCCTTGTATTTCCACATGTATTTTGGGAAAGGAATTATTATTTAAAAAGTTTTCTGGGATTTTGATAAAAATTGCATTGGCTCTATAGATCAATTTGGGGAGTATTTTCACCTTATAATGTTAAGTCCTCTGAATCATAAATATGAATGTCTTTCCATTTATTTGTCTTCAATTTCTTTCAACAATGTTTTATAATTTTTGAGTATGTTTTGCACTTCTGTTAACTTTATTCCCGTGTGTGTGTATATGTATATATATATACAAATATATATGTATGTATATATATATGTATATATATTTTTGATGCCATTGTAAATGACATTTGTTTTTAAAATTTCATTTTGAATTGTTCATTGCTAGTGTATAGAAGTGCAATTGATTTTTGTATATTGATCTTTTATCCTGCAACCTTGCTGAATTAATTTATTAGTTCTAATAATTTTTGTGGGTCTCCTAGGGCTTCCTATATATAAGATCATGTCATCTACAAATAGGAATAGTTTTAACCTTTTCTTTTCAATCTGCCTTTTATTTTTCTTTCCCAATTGCCCTGGCTAGAACCTCCAGTACAATGTTGAAGAGAAGTGGAAAAAGTGGACAGCCTTGTTTTGTTCCTGCTCTTAGAGGGAAAGCATCCAGTCTTTCACTATTAAGTATGATGATAGCTGTGGGGTTTTGCCCTTTATAAGACTGAGGAAGTTTCCCTGTATTCCAAATTTGCTGAGTGTTTTTATCATGAAAGAGTGTTGGATTTAGTCAAATGCTTTCTCTGCATTATTGAGATGATAATATATTTTCTTTCCCTCTATTATATTGATGTGGTGTGTTACATTAATTTATTTTCAGATGTTAAAGCAATTTGCTTTCCTGGGATAAATCTCACTTAGTAATGGTATATAATCTTTTTTATATGTTTTAGATTTGGGTTTCTAGTATTTTGTTGAGAAGTTTTACATCAAAATTTATAAGAAATATTCATCTGTAGTTTTATTGTGATGTCTTTGTCTGATTTTGTATTAGGGTAATACTGACCTCATAGAATGAGTTGGGAAATATTCTCTCCTCTTCTATTTTTAGAAGAGCTTGTGAAGAATTGGTATTTATTCTTCTTTAAAGCCTTGATAGACTTAATCAGTGAAGTCATTTGAGCCTGGGCTATACTTTTTGGGAAGTTTTAAAATTATTAATTCAGGGAATTCCCTGGCGGTCCTGTGGTTAGGACTCTGTGCTTCCACTGCAAGGGGAACAGGTTTGATCCCTGGTCGGGGAACTAAGATCCCGTGTGCCGTGCAGCCAAAACAAAACAAAACAAAACTATACTTCAATAAAAGAATTGAAAAAAAATTATTAATTCAATTTTATGCTTATTATAGATCTACTCAGATTTTCAAACTTTTTCTTGAGTAAATTTTTGTAGTTTGTTTTTTGCAGGAATTTTCCCATTTCATCTAATTTTGTCAGTGGATTAACTTTTTTGGTGTATTTTCTTCATGGTACTTTGAAGTTAAAGGAAGGTTCTGAGCAGTTTAGTTAAGTGTTTGGAATGGAGTTTTGATAAAGGACACCAAAGCCATCCCAAATCTGGTGAACTAAGCAGTATATAATTCCATACCGGCTGCGGATCACCCTTTTTCTTTAGGAATTGAAGTCTCTATTACTCTAGGCTATGCAGAGGATGACCAAGGGTTGGGGGGAGGGAAGGGGGACAAGACATGTTTATATTCAGTCTCTTTGCTCAAGAGTTTTTTTTTTTTTTCTCCCCGAGGCTATGTTTCTAGGATTTCTTGAGTCCTGTGATAATACAAGGCTCTAGAGAACCACTTTTTATGACTATATTGGACTGAATGAAGACGAGGAAACAGCTATGGTTCTGTCTTTATGGAGGAAGGCCTCTTTTAATCATCCTTTTCATGCAAGATATGTATAACTCTTGGTTCACAGAGATACATTTTACCCAGACCTAGTTTTCTGTATGGCTTAGGGCTATGGATTTTCCAAATCTATCAGGGTTATATCTGGTCCTGTGTTACCTGTCTGAGGAAGCAGCTTTAGTCAGTCTTCTTGGCCAGAGTGTACCTAGCTGATGCCAATTATGCAGAGTCAATCCATGTGTGTCAACAAAGTAATAGATTCCAGAGGATTTGAGAGCTTATCGTGTGGGATTCAAGCCTGGGGAACCAGCAGGCTGAGCAGGAGTAAGCTCTGGCGGTCAGAGCTTACCGGTGAGTTCAGATGCATGGTACACAGGAGAGTCTCCTTTGGTCCATCTCAAGGAGGGGATTTAATGTTTTTCTTCTCATAGATAAGCTTCTGGACTTCAGGAGTTTTAGTCCAAATGTCACAGAATTGCTTGTGACTGGTTCCTGGCAGCAATGGGAACAGCTGTACCGAGTTGCCTTGTATCGGGAAGCCTGCTGGGAAATTTATCCAAATGTCCTCCAAGGAAGACAGAGGTCTGGGAAGTAAGTGATTATGTGGGCCTTATATTAGTGTTGGAGTGAAGTGCAGCCAGGAGCCAGCTCACATTTATGTTCATTCAGAGAGAATGGACCATTCCTAGGAATTGTTCAGTCTGGAAATGTTTAACTGTGAGAAAATCATTCCGTTTTCATTTCATAGATTTATGCCTGTCCTTGTATCAGAGCTGGCAAACTTGGGGGTTTGGGAGTTGACTTAAAGCCTATTTGTGAGCTTTGTCCAAACCTGGGTGACTGTAGGCCTATTATTTTGGGCAACGGGTTTTCCACAGCCATCCTGGAAGGGGTGCAGCAGGGTGTTGTCATTGGAAGTCAATAGGTGTGGCTAGAGGTTAAGGGAAAGGGAGAAGAGGCCAGTAAAAATGACTTCAGTCCACTCCTCTTCCCATCTGGCTTTCAAATGGAATCTGTGTCTCCCAAAATAGTCTAATAAATTTGGGTTATTAGATTTTTTTCTCTCCCTTGCTTGGAACGTCTGGCTTCTGGCTCTTAGGCTTGTTAGGGAGTGAAATTTCCTTTACATAAAGTGTGTGTGTGGCTTTGAATCTAACCTAGATCTCTCTTCTCCAGGTGTTTTTTTCAGTAGGTTCTCTCTCTTCCTTCAGTCATCTTTCTCAGGACTGAGAAAGGCCAGGCTAACCATTTATGTACCATTCCAGGAAAAGCCTCATGTTGGTCGATGGAGATTTTGAAAGCCCTGGCAACTGCTGGTTCAACTTCTGTGTTCTGGCTGTTTCCTTGCACTCCTGCCCAAATTCCTTCTCTTACTCTACCCCCCATCCCTCATTCAACTTTTCACATCCTAGTAACAGATCATAGGTATTTCATATGCTATTCTAGCCCTATGGATACTCTATGTATTCAATGAGTTTTATGTACTTGACATTTTAATGCTATTTATTCTAGTTACTGAATTATTATTATTTTTCCTCTTTTTAAATGCTAGTCATACAAAAATGTAGATTCATAAATTGTACCAACTAACAAGTTGTATTAGAATGACTGACAATAGCAGTATTAAGGAACTTTGGGGGGGAAACCACAGTCATTATCATGCTAACCTCTTAATTTTTACACATTACATTTTAGTTTTTGAAGATGTAATTTTCCAGTTTATGTACTGTTTCATATTCCATTCTTTCCAAGTAATTATTATTTTTATGTCTATATAATTATTATCTTTAATGGACATAATGACTTTCTATCATACATGTAGACATGCATGAGCAATTCATTGATCATAGAATATTTAGGTTAATTTTAATTTCCTTCCTTCCTCCCTCCCTCCCTCCTGCCCTTCCTTTCCTTTATTAAAGATACATTTGGAATGGACCAATTAATGTAGCTTTTTGCTTTTGTTAAATTTATTTCCTTAGGCATCATTCCTATGAATAAGGTTGCTGGATAAAGAATATGGACATAAATGGTTTTGCAAACACAAATATGTTTAAAACTTTTAATGCTTCCAGCTGTGTAAGTCTATACAAGTTTCACCATGGCTTTGAGCATCGTGTATTATAATTTAAAATATGTTTTACTACACTGATGTAATTAAATTATTGCCTTGTAGTTTGCTTTAATTTGCTTTTCTTTTAGAATGAGGAAGCAAGACATTTTTTATTTTGTGTTTGCCCTTTGCATTTTCTTTTGTCTGAATTCTGTTTATATTATAAGGTGTATTTCTCTTCTCCCTCCATCCCGAGAGTCTAAAAGCAAATTCTATTGAGAGATAAGGAATTTAATAATTTTTGTATTAAACATTATTTAATATATTTATATTTAAGTATTATATCTCTTTAGATATATTTATACTACAAATACTTTTAACTACATAGAATCCAGGTTGAATTCTCCAAAAAATCCACAAGCTTGATTAAATTTAAATTTTGATAAGGAATTATTTTCCTTTTTTTTTTTTTGCAGTTAAGGAGATTACATTGCATTTTATTTCACTCTTAGACATGTATTTTGAATAGTATAATGGAGTGCTTTGATACATTATAATCGTTGAATTGAAAATGATAATTGAGGAACTGACTTTTGGAACAACCTTCATCCATTCACCTTTCTCTACTGAGCCTCTGCTTGAACTAGATATTGTTTGGTATTAGGAACTAAATGGTGAATTGACCTCTAACCTTTCCCTCAGAGAACTTTGTGGTCCAGTTTGGGAGCAAGAATGATAGATAATGGATGTGCTATGGTAGGAGAAATACAGTCAAGAAAAACTCATAGCCAGTTGAGTCCCAGAAACCCAAAGGAAGCCAGCTCAGTGTGAAGGGGACACATCTAACCTAATTTGGGGAGTTAGAGTTGGCCTCCTGGATGCAACGGTGTTTAAACTGAGATCTGAAGTGTGAGCAAAAGTTCCTGCTTCATGTCAAAAGGCTTTATATATCCCCACTGTGTTGCTCTGGTGACTATTATTGTTATTATTTTTGGTCTCTATGGGTGGGTACTAATACATAGTTTTTGTCTTTTCTCAGAAGACAGGCACCATGAGAAAAGAGTCCAGCCTTATGGAGAGAAGCCAGGCAGAAGCCCTGAAGGCCAGACTCCTCTACCATGATGTTTGCTTGGCAGCTCAGCGTCTTGACCTTCTCCTTGGAAAAGGAAATTCTCACAAAGAGGTTTTCAAGCCTCATGTCCTGGCCCTCAGGGATGTGGTTCAGCAAGTCTGCATTAAACTCATGTTCTTTCACCCAGTGGATTATGGGAGGAAAGCAGAAGAGCTGTTATGGAGGAAAATGTACTCTGACGTTGCTATGCTGCTGTTGAGGACCAAAAGAAAACTCGTGGACACCTTCAAACAGTGGGAAGGCCCCTTGCGGGCTCACCTGAAGGGCAGCCTCAGGTTCTATGACCATGTCTTCCTGTTCCTGCAGGAGCACACTATGAGCTGAGGTTACTAAGCTACACTGATTAGCCTCACAGTGCCATCCACTTGATTGGCTGCAAGAAAGCAGGTCCTGCCTCTGAAGAAGAGGTGGCCTGGGTGCGAACGGCCTGCCACCACTGTCAGCTGTACCTGGGAGACTTGTTCCACTTTCAGAATGAGTTCCCAGCCCTGGCCACCAAGGACTTGGCAGAGAGATGTTACACCGAGCCATGTCAGTGGCCCTGCACATGGGCATGCCCTTCAGCCAGCTGGGGGCTCTCACAGGGAGTAAGTACTATGACATTGAAGCCACATACTTCTACCAGCACTGCCTCCGCTCGGAAGTGCCTTTTAAAGGGGGCATCTTGGCACCTCAAAGGATTCTATGATCATGCGGGAAAAAGGTACAGCCAGCTGAAAAGGTACCAGAGAAAGAAGCTATCTCCCAGCCAGAGGCAGGGTTGGGATAACAAAAGGCTGCTGGTTAGCTTCCTCTACCTTCAGAGCCTCAGCGGAAATTCAAAGCAACCAGGCTCATGGCCCTGTGCCAGCTGGTTCTGGAAGACTTCCGTCTCTGCCTTTCCTATCGGCCGTGCCCAACCGACCTGAGCCACGCCTCCAGAGAAAGCCCCCAAGGGGCTACCTGTTCCTCCCAGACCTCCTCATCTTCCACATGGTGGTTCTTTGCCTCATGAGTGTGCACAGCCTGAGGACAACAGGCTCGAAGCAGCACAGGCCAGTGGTCACCTTCACCTTGACCCTTTTCTCCCATTTAATTCAGCATGTGACTACCTGCATCCAGGCTGAGCTCCGGAAAGGGAAGCTGACTCCAGAGGTGGATGTCCCCAGGGACAAGGAAGACCAACAGAAGATAGAAGCTGGGGAAGAGCGACAAGACCTTCTAGCCCCCTGCCCTGGGCCCCACCACAGCAAATCTCAGAAGAACCCCAGGTCATCTCACGTTTCCAGTGAGGGTTACAACTCGGAAGCCAGTTTTCATTCTTGCTGTGACTCAGATGAGATAGATGAAGATGAAGACACATCCTTATGCTCACAAGCCAGCTCAGAAATCAGTAGTGAAACTACTTATTCAGACACAACTGATGAAGAGGAAAGTGGCTCCCTGAATCCAGAAGCAATGCAGGAGCATGGGGCCAAATCCAAAGGTCAAGTTGCCCAACTGGTGGATAAGTTGAAGACACCTCAACCTCCCAGTCATCTGTTAGGTCACATAAAAACAGGAAATTCTGCTAACCTGCCAGCCACGTTGAACCACAAGCTCCCAGTAAAACATGGCTTGTACTTGGCCCCTGTCTTCAGCCACAGTTTTCTGATGCCTCCAGCAATGCATCTGGCACAGAGGATGGGGTGAGCAGTTTCCTGAGACAGAGCCTCCCGCTGGCTCCTACTTGGGGCAGAAGGCCTCCATCAGCCAGTCTTGCAACAATCTCCAGACCATTGAAAAGAAGTTGCAGATCCTCTCTGCAGAGGGCCTGCTGCCCACCATCAAGGCGGTCCTAGGCTGGCTCCACACCAACCACAGCCTCCTCACCTCACACTGGCGGAGTCCACTTAGCCTGTGGGGTCCCCCGTCTGTGCTGCTGAACCTGCTGCCCTCCGTGGGAGACCTTCAGGAGCCAGGCCTGGGCCTGTCCCACCATCTCCGTGATCTGCTGCAGAGCTGTAAGGGCCCAAACCTTCACAGGTTCCTGCAGCTCCCTGAGGACATTGCCCTGGGCCAGCACTCACCCCGGCAGGCTTCCCAGGAGAGGGCTGGCTTGGAGCAAGACCCACCTCTACTCAGCTCCCAGGATGAAGCTGCTATGCGCATCTGTTTCCTCAGAAGCTTTGGCCACTTTGCAGCGACACTCCCTGGACAGTTCCGAGCTTCAACTCTAATTTGGGGGTCTTTGTGAGCTCTGGGTTTGAAGGACCAGACAACCCGTCTCAGCAGTTAATAGGGAGTACTTCAAGGATCAGATTTTCCAAAGACATAGTTCAGCTCTGGCTTCAGAGTGAAGTGGTGCAGCTGGAGAAGATCCTCAGGCACCTCCAGATTCAGTCAGCTTTGACCCCGTACCTGTTCCCTGACCCTTGGGCCCTCTGTGAGCATCTTCCAGTCATCAAGCAGCTTGCCACCAGGGGTAAGTTTCTCCTCATCACACCCAAGATCATGGTCGACATATTGTACGTCCTGAGGAGGGAAGACTGCTGGGCTTTGGCAGCCATCACCTTCCTAGAGGATGAGCTGAAGAGAGGGAACCAGTACATCTTCTGCCAGTCCTTTGTGTCTACGAGATTAGTGAGGCCCAGGATGACCAGGCCAGACTCTGATGCCTGGGACCTCTATAACATTCTTGACTTCTGCAAAGGTCTGCTGGACTCATCCCAGCCAGGGACCCCTGACCCTAGCAGCATGATAACAATCATCATGGGCATCTGTTTGGACAACCCTAGGAATTTCTCATACCCCCTGTAGCTGGTGCTGGGAACAGCAATTGAAGCTGGTGTGGAAATCAAGAACATCTGGCTCTTCCACAGTGAGTGGAAGACGGTCAGCTGATGTCACATCTCCCATCTTCCTCCTTCAGCACTTAACACATCAAACTCAATCTGTTCACCTCTCTTGTTCACACCTAATGTTAAAGGTAGCCATTGGGTAAACTCATATCTGTACCTACCTATTGGTAGAGTCTCAGTGTACTGACTGCCAGGGGCCTTTGTGTTTCCTTCTTTGTCATCTTGGCTTGATATCATGTTCTCTGTCTGAAAAACAGATTAAACTAATTCAGTGCTTAGTGTTTTTACCGTAAAACATCAAGTTAAGGAAGCACTTCCAAGTCCCCGCTCAGCTTGGTGGAACTATAATTTGCTTTGCTCTGTTTTGTGACATGAAACTTTTTAATGCTATTTTATTGTGATGGATCCTGCCTATTATGTAAGGTAGGCCTTTGCCATCTGTGAAAACTCGATAAATGGAAAGCTATAGTTTTGATTGGAATGAAAGGTTTTATTGCAATTCTTGGTCCCATCTTCACCTTCTTCCATGCTCCATTCAGGTTTTTCCCTTTTGGCTAGGACTAGGTCGGTAGGATCAGCTGATTTGGTTCTGCTTTTGATAATCTGGGAGTAGGTATTTCATGGTACAATATTGGTATTTTTTCTCACATCTGCTCAAAGTTTCCAATTTGGTTACCATGACATTGTCTCTTGCTTTTTTTCTGGCTCTCAGATATCTTTTGGAATCTCTTGTCAACCTCCTACTTTGTATATACTCCAGAGAGTAGCTCTTTTCCTGCCATTAGCAGAGCTTGAATGTGGACCCTGTAAATATTGGATACAAGTTAAAATCTACCACTTCACTCAGACTGGCATGCATTAAAAGTGTTAACATTAATTTGCCCCCCTCCTCCCATCCACAATAAACCATCACATTGCAAGGCCAAACTTAGTATTCTTTCAGGATCCCAAGTTCTTGAGGCATCTGAATCCTCCTCTTTCTGGGTATACTCCTCACTAACTCAGCCTCAAATCCAATTGCTCCCTTCAGAAGCAGAGAAATTACCTTCTGAGCTTTTTCCTGACTCATGGATTCTCATTTCTCAGTTGTTCTGAGCTGCGCCTTTGTGTTTCAGTTAAACTTCTGTCACTTCCCCTTTTCCATGCTTTTCTAAGCACTTTATTATATTTATTAGAAAATTTTCAATAAATGAGAGAAAAATAGAAAAAAGAAAAAACCCAAAGGTATTTTCACCCTAACATTAGCATCTTTGTTTTCAGTTATTTATAACTTGTCATGCTTTCTCTGCATGCATATTTTTCCTAGTTGTAATTATATTCTATAAACATCTTTTCAGCCTCCTTTTCTTCAGATTACAGACACTTCTTATATTATTGCATTATCTTCATTGTCCCTGTAATAGCTCCTTCCTATTATTGTTTGCTTAAGCATTAATCTTTCTTTTCTAATGTTTTTAGTATTAAGTCATTAATAATTACTAAAGATCTTTGTATCTGTTGGGATTAGTTCCTTAGGATAGGTGACCAGAAGTTGATTTACTGAATTAAAAGGTATAAATATATATGTATGTACATAAATTTTACATGTGTGCATATATATTTATATGTACATATGCATATAAATGTAACTTTTATGAAACATTACCAAAAGGCCTTCTGAGAAAGGAATTTAATTCCCAGAGGGGAGTAAACATTTTACATAGTTTTATAGTCACATTTTTCACCAAGTATGTTATGATCATTTTCTTATTTTTTTAAGATTTTTTTTTTTGCGGTATGTTGGCCTCTCACTGTTGTGGCCTCTCCCGTTGCGGAGCACAGGCTCCGGACGCGCAGGCTCAGCGACCATGGCTCACGGGCCCAGCCGCTCCGCAGCATGTGGGATCTTCCCGGACCGGGGCACGAACCCGTGTCCCCCGCATCGGCAGGCAGACTCTCAACCACCGTGCCACCAGGGAAGTCCTTAAGATGATTTTAAAAAGTGATCATGGGGCCTCCCTGGTGGTGCGGTGGTTGGGAGTCCGCCTGCCAGTGCGGGGGGGACACAGGTTCGTGCCCCGGTCCGGGAGGGTCCCGTATGCCGCGGAGCGGCTGGGCCCGTGAGCCGTGGCCGCTGGGCCTGCGCGTCCGGAGCCTGTGCTCCTCAACAGAGGAGGCCGCGGCAGTGGGAGGCCCGCGTACCACAAAAAAAAAAAAAAAAAAAGTGACCATGATACAGATATACAATAATTTGCTTAACCATTATCCTGCTTTTGGATATTTGTTTCTACATTTTTTTTCTGGTTATAAATAATGTAAATAAATTTTTATATATGTCTTTGATTATTAGAGTAAATTCCTAGAAGTAGAATTGTTGAGGCAAAGAATCAGAATGCATTAAGGCCCTTAATTATACTAAATAATAATGATAATGATACTGAATTGGCCTCCTAAAAGGTTGTAAGAACTCTTACTCCCAAGAGTACAAGTGTACATATTTCATTGCATTCAATTCAGAGAATTTCAATTTTTTTTCTTGCCAGCTTGAAAAGTGAAATTTTCATTGTATTATTGACAGTAGGAGATTGAAATAAATAGCTTAGTGCTGTATTTTAAGGTTTTTTGCTCATGTCTCTTTTTACTTACAATGTTTTTCTTATTTCTTATTGTTATAATCTACAACCAACCTAAAACATATGAGAGCACAAATTTAATTGGACCCTAAATACAATAGCCTAAGTCAGGTAGCTGACTGCCCTTATGGTCTTTGCCTTGCTTGCTGTAACCTGCCAGGTACAGTGTTGTATTCATATGAGAGAGCTGATAATACTGACAGCTTGAGAGGGGGGAAAAAGTAACTCAAAGCATGCAGTGGAGAAGAAGAGAATAAGAGAACAAGAATAAACTATTTTTAAAAATGCAAACAATTGTTTTTCTGATAGGAGATATATGGTGTTTTCACATATGAAAATAAATGGGCTTTCATCACTGTGGGAGATCCTCCCTTCAAGAAGCTTGGATGGGAGGCTCCAAATTACATTTGGGAGGTTCTAGTCTAAATAATATGAATGGGGTGAGGGCAAGAAAAACTAAGGCAGTATTAACTAATTGTCAACACAGTAGACATTGTGTTGTGTCTCACAGTGGGTTTTGGTTCTTCCAAGCCCCAGAGCCAGCCCCATTCTCATCCTTACTGCTAAAAATGAGTCATTTCAAAATGTCTTGGCAGCTACTGATGCTGATGCAGGGCAGAACGCAGCCATTGTAGCAGCAGCTACACCACCATAGTTCTGCTAATTTTTGATTTTTTTTTTTTTTTTGCATGTAGGAATCATTCTCCCTAAGAAAGCCTGCTTTTGGGTTCTGTGATATTTCCTTGCTTTCCTTTGTAGCAGTTTTGAAACTACAGGTGTCAGCTGATCATCAGCAGACACCTCTGGTCTGGACTTATGTAAACACTAGGCGGGGGGTGGGGGTGGGGGGGTGGGGGGGTGGCTGCCTTGATATCACTGCTGTGAACTCGTGACACATGTCACAGATGTCTCCTGCATGGCTTGCTGATTCCTGGTGTAAATAATCTGGCTCCACCTATGGAAGAGCTAAGAGGCAAAGAGGACATATTATTGTTATTAAATGATTGGACTTCATTTGGTCTACTTAGAGGATAAGCACCAGTGATGTCAGCCCCTGCCAGTGAGAACCACCCAGGCAAAGCCCTTTAAAGAAACATTTTAGATTACTTATTGTTTCTACTCATCCTAAAGGTGTTTGTCTTCTAAAAGTACAGTCTTTTTGCTTAAACCTGTGGGATTGTGGACAAAATTTTATATGCTAGGAGAAAATTTTCTTATAGTTTTTTCTCTTCATCATTGCATATCAGGAATGATATACAAAACAACAGGTACAATATTAAACAGTATAGTGTCTAAATCTTTGGGGTTTTTTTGTTTGTTTGTTTGTTTGTTTTTTTGTGGTACATGGCCCTCTTACTGTTGTGGCCTCTCCCGTTGCGGAGCACAGGCTCCGGATGTGCAGGCTCAGCGGCCATGGCTCACAGGCCCAGCCGCTCCACGGCATGTGGGATCTTCCCGGACCGGGGCACAAACCTGTGTCCCCTGCATCGGCAGGCAGACTCTCAACCACTGCACCACCAGAGAAGCCCAAAATCTTTGTATTTATATACAGGCTCAGCTGAGGAAAATAACTCTTAGTTTTATTATCACCTGAGATTCTGATAAGGAGAGCACTGTTTGTTTGATGTATAAGAGTTTTATCACTGGGTGTGGCTATTCCTCCAGGTGGCATGGGGTCCTTCTATGGACAGTTGCTTTCTAATTTGCTTTTTACTCTAGGAAGTAGAAAAGAACTCTATTTTCAGATTAGTAAGGTAAAATCAGTCAAGTTAAGCAGCTTTCCCAAAGGTCTACGGCTACTAAGTGACTTACGTGAGATTCGATTCCAGATATATCTAGCTCAAATTTATCCCAAATAGATCTGGCTCACTTATAAGCACACAAAAGCATAGAGTATCCAGTAAGTAGGCAGGAAGAGGACATCTCAGTGAAGGTCAGTGACAACCTCAAGGGCAGCTTGTGGGACACAGAAACAACACTCATTCGTCTCCCATCTGATTGTCCTGGTGATAAGCAAACTTAGGGAAGGAAAAGTTAGTGGAAGGCGGAACAGCCCTGACGGGGAGTTTCAACTCTGGCTAGAGGAGATATTTACCCAAGAAGAAATTGCTTTAAATGGGAAGATGCTGAGTTATTTTACTAAGCAAGGTTAACACTGAGCTATTTTACAAGTTTTATATTTTGAGTGGAATAGGTTAGAATGTAAGTTATGTTCAGACAATAACTGGAGCTAGATTTTTCTTTTCTATATATGAGTTATGGTGTGTAAATTTCAACCTGACTGTGAATGTGTGTGTATGTGCTTTTTAGGCAGCCAGAAACTATATTTATTCTGGCTGAATAGTATATTTTGACTATAATAATTTCTCTTACGAACTGAAGATTCTTATTTCCATCTGTCTCCTCTACATATCTGCTGGAATTTTCCATATATCTGAAATTCAACATGTCTAGAAGAGAAGTCACTGTTTCAACCTGAACTGGTTTTCTCCTGGTGGTCCTTATTTTGATAAGTGGCATTTAGCTAAGTTTCAAACACTGGTTCAATTCTCTTCTAACTTCCCCTCCTCTCCTTCAACCAAAAGGTTTAATTGTAAACCTATCAATATATAGATGAAATTTGATAAATATGAATTCGCTTATGCAAGTGGGGGCTGGTAAGTCTGAAATTTGTAGGGCACGCTGGGAGGCTGGCAGCATCTTGGGCAGGACTGGATGATGGCAGTCTCAAGGCAGAATTTCTTCTTTCTCAAGGAAATTAGTTTTTTTTTTTTAAGGCTTTTATGATCTTCCAACTGATTGAATGAAGCCCACCTCATTATCCTCATTGTTGAGGAAATCTCCTTTACTTAGAGTCAACAGACTGTAGATGTTTACCACATCTACAAAATACCTGTACAACAACAGTATATTAAAATTCCATTCCATAACTAGGTACTATAGTCTAACCAAATAGATACATAAGAGTAATCATTATACATATACAATTTCTCAATAATTTTTCTGAACACATCAGTAAGCATTTATCAACAACTTACTGAGTTCTTGTTAGTTCCAGATATTATGTTTGTTGCTGTGGGAACATGAAATTAAGACATATTTCCTGTCCTTGATGAAATCACAGCTCTAGAAATTGAAATTTACATCTAATCAAATATAATCACTGTAGAATGAACAAAGTGTTCCGACTCTGGAGAGGAGATGGTGACTATGCCATCTAGGGAGTTTACAAAAGAGATTTCTATTCAAAGCATCTCTAAGTCTACTGTTTCAACCCACTGACACTGTAACCCGAGTCCTACTGGGTTACAGTGTTACCCAAGTTAACCCAAGTCCTACTGTAACCCAAGTCCTCTTCAGCACCAGCTGGAAAATTGCTGTATCCTCCTAACTGATCTTCCCACCTCATTCTTGTCCTACCTCCACCTTGCCACCGAAATTATTGTGCTCTTATACAACAGATTATGTCTCTTTCTTGGTTAAAATGCAATGGCTCATTGCATATCAAGTCCAAATTCCTTAGTGTGGCATAAAAAATTTAGGACTAGATGGCCACATTCTATTCTTTTCAGATTCATTCAGCATTTACTTTCCCTCAAACATAAACTCCATTTTTCAATTACAATAAACCACTTGAAATTCTCTGAACCTACGTTTCTTTTTTTCTTGTATCCAAGCATTTTCACACACTGTTCCCTTTGTCTGGAAAGCCTCCTTTCCCACTTTATCTAGCAAGATTTTATTTATTCTTCTAGTTTCAACCTAAATATCTCTTCTTCTGTGAGAGTTTCTTCATCTCTGAGCACATGCAGTTGCTCTCTCCTCTGTAGTCATTGTTGCTCATAGTGTTACAACGCATATATTTCATTGGAGTTATTTGTCTTTCTCTTTTACTAGATTTTGAGCTCCACAGTAGCAATAACTACATTACTAATTTTGTATAATCCTCTCTCTTATGCCTAGATTTGGACCTGGAACATGTTAGATATTTAATATACTTGTGTATTTAATATATGTGTGAAAAACAATTGCACATTTTTCCTAACTAGTGCCTGAATGTTACTCCAAGTTAATGTTGGACATTAAAAAAATCCTAATACTGTTTAAAGTCATTCTTAAAAATTAGGTATTGTTTCTTGCCCACGAGATTGAGGCTGCACTCGCATTCTGAAGATCTGAGTTCAAGTCTTTGCATCACTTACTATGTAATTTTTTGTTTGTTTGTTTGTTTACAATGACAGATAATTTATTATTCAACAAAAACTGAGGCATAAGGACTCAAGTAAAGAAATTAACAGAAAATATTTTACAAGGGACCTTGAAGACAGAGCCTGCATTCTAGCACCCACGCACCACAACTACTGGGCCCGTGTGCCACAACTACTGAAGCCTGCACGCCTAGAGCCTGTGCTCCACAGCAAGAGAAGCCACCTCAATGAGAAGCCCATGCACCACAGCGAAGAGTGGCCCCCGCTTGCTGCAGCTAGAGAGGGCCCACGTGTAGCAACGAAGACCCAATGCAGCCAAAAATAAATAAGATTAAAAAAAAATAAATCAACCTATGCTTTTATCATTCTCAAAGAAAATCTGAAATCATTTAATACAACTGTGCATTCCTGAAGTTATAATGAAATCAAAATAAATCTTCATGTACCAGGTAAAACTGCTTGTCTTTTTCAAATAGTTCATATCTTAAATGACTATTTCAAATGAATTGTTTACAGACGCCATTGGATTTTTGTGAATGGGGAGAACACCAGTCGTTCATCTCGAGGATGTCGGTCTTGATTTTACTGCACACCTGTAAGTACTTCTTGGCTCCTCAGGAAATGCCAACCCACACCTTTTTTCTACTGAAAGGCTGTGCCCAATGTAAGGATTTTCTTCTTTCCCTTAATTAAGTTACTATAATGCAATGCTGAAGAGCATGGGCTTTGAGCCAGCCATTCCTGCCTCAGTCACTTTCTAAAGCCAGATAATGGGTGAGTTTTTTATTTTTCTGAATTGATTTCTTCACAGAGCTGGCATGCAGATCAAATGAGCTAATATGTGTAAAGCACTTTGCAGGATGCCAGGCATATGGTGGCACAAATATGGCTAAGAGTTATGACTCTTGAATTATAACTAGCTAGAAAATCTGAATGGTTGTTCTGTATCAAAAATAGATAACAAATGAGAACCAGCTGTATAGCACAGGGAAAGCTACTAAGTGCTCTGTGGTGAGCTAAATGGGAAGGAAATCCAAAAAAGAGGGGATATATGTATACATAGAGCTGATTCACTTCGCTTTACAGCAGAAACTAACACAACATTGTAAAGCAACTATATGCCAATAAAACAAAGAAACAAACAACCAACCAAATGGAGATGATCCTGGGCAGAGTATTTCTAAATTAACAATTCTATATTCCTAGTTTTATTCAAAAAACAAAAAACAAAAAGCCTCTGACTTGGAATAAAATGAAATAACCTAAAATTGGATGTCAAAATAAAAAAAAATTGTGATCATTGAATAATTATTGAATGTTATAGCTGCAAGAGTCTGTACAAATGATCTAGGAAAATCTCCTCTCCTTAAACTAAGGCACTTGAGACCTAGAGAGGGTAAGCTACTTGTCCATGGTTCTAGTATAGCTAGAGAGTAGCAAGGTAGAAAGCCCCACTTTGGCTCATTCTTGGAAAGAAACATGACACAACTTTTTTCCTCCTTAGCTTCTTAATGAAGCAGATTTATCTAATAAATAGAGGAAACTATATTTTTCAAATGAGTTAAAAATTTTAATTATATCTATGCAATATTTAAAATATTAAAGACTCATGAGAGTGAATAAAATATGTACAGGACAGAATGCCACTTCTAATTTATTCTCATTATTTTCTAATAAAGTGTAGTTATATCAGATTGGATGAGTTTATTTGTAACTAGCTGACTAATTTATATGGTACCCGATTTAGGCACTCCCACTCTCTGCTCTCTGAGAACTTAGTGTCAGGAAGGAAAGTTGGCATTAAAGTCAGAGCAGATGTGCAGTCACTTCCTCCTCTCTAGCTTGGCTTGAGCTATTGGTACAATCACTAGTCTACTCTAACTTTCAATTTTTGGATCACTGCCTTAAAAAATAATAACATTCAGAATGAGACTCCAGTTCAGAAATCCTGCCCCCAGTGGGATGATCCTTCTCATGTTTCGTTGACTGGAAATTCTGGGAGGAGCAGACAGGTTGGAAAGACACATGGTTAATATAATTTCTCTTCTTTGTGTAGTATCATGAGTGCTGTCTCCATAAGGAAGTCTCCCTACTGATATACACCTTGCTCATAAAGCTTATTCTATGGGTCCAACCCTGATTTTATTTCCTCTTCTGGGTGCATAATACCTACTTGCCAACTGGGGTGGCTATTCATTGTGTGTGATCTTTTCATTTTGAGTCTCTTAGGCAAGTTTAAGCAAGCAGCAAATGCTGAAATGAGTTTCCCCAAAGTTTAAACATGCTAATGGCTTATAGAATCTGTCCAACTTGGTAGAGCAATGTCTTCATTCTAGCTGAGCAGATTGTGTGGAGTCTTCTTAGAGTTTTCTGCTTGATTTCTCTGTTGTCACTTGGTTTAGCTATTATATTTATTATGCTTTAAAAGGAGAAGAGACATCACTTCAACAGTAAAATCTATGAGCAGTGTTCTGGAAGAGCCACAGAAAGTCATATGAGTAAAAATTCTGAGTTGTAAACATGGCATCACAAACCTAAGAGTAGGTCTATTTGAAGTAGGGATAGAATGAAGATATGGTTTAGCCATTTGAATTTATGAAATGAAGTCTTGTCACTTTAACAGTAGAAGGTGGTTCAAATAATCTAGAAATCAATGAGAGAATCACTCACTTGAACTCTGAGGCTAACAAATGTCAACTTTTTGAGAGAAGGTGCCATTAGGAATATTTTACAATGCCCATCCCAGCAGGAACTAGCTTCTTTCCACTTGATGAAGTGTATTCAACCTCTCTCTGGGCTTCTCCTATAGCAGGATCTCTGGGTCTCTAATGAGGTCAGATTTTTAAGTTACCACTAAGTGAACACCATTTAGCATTTTCATTCCTCTAAAAGAACTCATCAAGTAATTGCCCTCTAATAGAAGGCAAGCAGGATGACAAGTAGGATGAAGCATCACGAAGCTAATGAAAATTTAAAGTGGTCCCCATTTTCCATTGGCTTGGGAGAAGCTTATCAGAGCAATGACACGTCCCTCAGAAAATGACATGCCCCCTAAAATGATCGAAGCAGAGACATACAGAAGTCAACATAAAGTCATCTGGTTCCCCAAAGCAGAGCAGTGGCTTACACTTTACAAATTAAAAAACAAAAAGTCAGAGATTAAGATCCTTATATCTGAATAGAACTGATTTTGTCTACAAGCAGGCATCTGATACAAAGATGAAGCTATCACTAAAGCTATCTGCTTTTAGGTACTGTGTCAGGCCTGCCTATTTCTGGATCTGTCCCAGGATATTTTCCTTTTCTCTAACTTCTAGTCCTAAAACATACTTAAGTTGTATATTAAGGAAGGAAGGATACTTTCTTTAGTTTGGGTTTACCCCAAATCAGACCTTGAGACAGTAAAATAACTACACATATTTTATTTGGAAGGTGATTCTAGAAATCACAAGAGATGGTGTGGGGAAACTGAGAGAGAAAAAGTAGAAAAGCCAATGAAGAGAGCATGAATGAGTGGGTTACCAGCGTGGATAACTGGGGCTCAATTCTGAGGATCTTCTGAGAAATCATGTGGAATGTACTTCAGTGTTATCTCATCAGTGGAAGAGGAAACTGGCTTATTTATTCGACAACTCTCATCCCTCATTGGTTGAGGGTTACCTGGCATCTTGGACTACCTTGCATACACATCAAACAAGCTCTTCTGGCACTGGAAAAAGCCCCAGATAGAGAAACAGAAGGAATTAACACTTGAGAGCTCCATGCTCATGTCCTAATCACCTCCCAAAGGCCCCACCTCCAAACATCATCACACTGGGGATTAGGTTTCAACATAGGAATTTTGGGGGATGGATACAAATGTTCAGCCTGTAGAATATTCCCCCTGGACCCTCCAAATTCATGTCCTTTTCACGTACAAAATACATTCATTTCACCCCAACAACCCTAAAGGTTTTAACTTATTCCAGCATCAACGCTCAAGTCTAAAGTCCAAAGTCTCATTTAAATATCATCTAAATCAGATAGGGGTGAGACTTGAGGTAAGGTTTATCCAGAGGAAAAATTCCTCTCCAGCTCTGAACCTGTGAAACCAAACAAATTACAGTAAGTCCCCTACATGCAAATGAGTTTCGTTCCGAGAGCGCATTCGTATGTCTAATTAGTTCGCTAAGTCCAACAAAGTTAGCCTAGGTACCCAACTAACACAATCAGCTATATAGTACTGTACTGTAACAGGTTTATAATACTTTTCACACAAATAATACATTAAAAAAACCACAAAAAATAAAGAAAACATTTTTAATCTTACAGTACAATACCTTGAAAAGTACGGTAGTACAGTACAACAGCTGGCATACAGGGGCTGGCATCGAGTGAACAGGCAAGAAGAGTTACTGACTGGAGGAGGGAGAGGAGGTGGGAGATGGTAGAGCTGGAGGATCCTCAGCAACAGGAGACGGAGGGCAAGCTGCAATTTCACTCATGCCTGATGTTGATGGCTGGCATTCAATTCTATCTACACTCTTGAAAAACGATCTAGTGATGTCTGGGTAGTAGCTCTTTTTCCCTCATCATAGATGACACGGTAGCACTGGATTGCATTCTGAACGGCTGCTGCAGGCTTCATTGCAGCAACCACTTGTAGAGGATGCACACACGTGACAATGTACGCCAGACACGTGAACTAACTTACATGATTGGACATGCGAACACACGTTCACATCTTTGAAAGTTCGCAACTTGAAGCTTCTTATGTAGGTGACTTACTGTATATGCTTCCAAAATGCACTGGTGGGACAGAGATAGGATAGACATTCCTATTTAAAAAGAGGGAAATAGGTAAGAAGTATTAAATCAATTAAAGAAGCCATGAGACTGAGGTGGCTTTAATGCCATAGTAGCCTACATAAATGGACCAAAACTTAAATGTGTAACGCCTCAGGGTTAAGAAATTGAAACCTAAGGACTACCAATCACAAACAGCCAACTAGGCTTTCCCAAATAAGGCAACTGCTTAAACTGTAGCCAATCAAATAATTGCTATGCTTTGCTTCTGCATCTTCTCTATAAAAGTTTTCCCTCTAGTTTCTGTTGGTGAAGTGATTCTAACTACTTCTGGTTTGGTGCCACCTGATTCCAACTAATTTTTGTTCAAATAAACTCTGAAAATTTTTAATATGCCTCAGTTTATCTTCTAACAGAAGAAGGGAGTGATAGGTCCCAAGCAAGTCCAAAATCTAATGGAGCAAATTCCATTAGACCATGTCTCAAGAACTGTCCTCTTGAACTCAGTGTTCTGCCTTCCGGACCCACAGGGGGTGGCAATTTCACCCCCACCACTTGGTGGGGCTCCACACATGCCATGGCTCTCTGCTGGGGCTCCGAAGCTCTGGCAGTTTGGGGTCCTATTCCCATGGCTCTGCCAGGTGGCCCTTTGAAACCTAGGTGAAGGCATCCACAGCACCCAAGCCTGTGCACTCTGACCTGTGATGGAAGTGGCAGCGCTGAAGATCTCTGAATTGCTTTCAGAGTCATCCTTCCATTGTTGCAAAGAATGACACCTGGTTTCTATAGAGCTGACTGATCAATACTAATCTCCTTATGAAAAGGTCACTTGGGTGGTGATATTTACCTAAATAGAAAAATAAGCAATGTTTCAGTATCTATTTGGCAGTCATTCTTCTTAAGAGCTGAAACCTAGGAGAAAATAAATTGTGTTGATATGTTTGTCAAAAAGAAAAGAAAAGAAAAGGTCACTTGCCCACACCCTCAGTGTTCTTATTTTTTGCAGTATGGATAGGCTGAGAATTTCCCAAATGTCTAAGTTCTGCCTCTTTTTTTTTTTTTTTGCGGTACGTGGGCCTCTCACTGTTTTGGCCTCTCCCGTTGCGGAGCACAGGCTCCGGACGCGCAGGCTCCGGATGCACAGGCTCAGCGGCCATGGCTCACGGGCCCAGCCGCTCCGCAGCATGTGGGATCTTCCCAGACCGGGGCACGAACCCGTGTCCCCTGCATCGGCAGGTGGACTCTCAACCACTGCGCCACCAGGGAAGCCCTCTGCTTCATTTTTTTAAATTAGTTTCTGCTTTATCTGCTTCATTTTTGATTAACAGTTCCATCTTTAAGTAATTTTCCCTCTTCTCACGTTTTACTATAAGCAATCAGTAGGAGTCAAGTCGCACCTTCAAACCTTGCTTAGAAATCTCTTTGGCTAAAGATAATATTTCAGAGCTTGCAATTTCTACCTTCTATAAAACACCAGCACATGAACACAATTCAACTAAATTCTTTGCCATTTTATAACAAGGATAACCTTTCCTCCAGTTTCCAATAACATGTTCCCCATTTCCATCTGAGACCTCATCCAAATGGCCTTTATGGTTCATATATTTCTATCAACATTCTGTTTATGATTCCTTAGGTATTCTCTAAGAAGTTGAGGCTTTCTTGACAGCTCTCCTTTTTCCCTTCTGAGCTCTCACCAGAATTGCCTTTAATAGTCCGTTCATGGCAAAGGAGACTTCTGCTATCATGAAATTCAAAATTCTTCCAGCCTCTACCCATTACCTAGTTCCAAAGCTGCTTCCACATTTTTAGATATTTGTTACAACAGTACCCCACTTCTTGGTACCAATTTCTCTCTTAGTCTGTTTAGGCTGCTATAACAGAATACCATATACTGGGTGGCTTATAAACAACAGAAATTTATTTCTCACAGTTCTGGAGGCTGGAAAGTCCAAGATCAAGGTGCTAGCATGGTTGTGTTCTGGTGAGGGTGATTTTCCTGGTTCTTAGACAGCATGTTCCTGCTGTATTCTTACATAGTAGAAGAGGCTAAGGATCTCTGTGGGATCTCTTTGATAAGGAAGCTAATTCCATTCATGAAGGTTCCACCATCATGACCCAATCACCTCCCAAAGACCCCACTCTTCCAACCATCACCTTTGGGGGTCAGGATTCAACATTAGAATCAAAACGTTCATAGCATAACAGTGTGTGCCTTTCCTCTGCCCTCCCTTTACTTTTTAGTATTCCCGAGTTTTCTACCTTGGTTCTTCTCTTTTCATGAGACATAAACTCCCTGGTAATGTCACCAAAGCCACGGTTTTCATCATCTCCTGATGACTCTCAAAATTACATCGCTAGTCCAGGCTCTCTCCAGATATCCAGACTCTATTGGGTATTTTCATTTGACAATATCATTAGTTCCCCCAAACCATCAGTTCCCAGATAAATTATTAAATAAATCTTTATTCTCAAACATGCCTTCTTTTTTGTTTCTTATCTGAGGGACTGACACTATTCAATTGCTAAAAATGGAGTCATAATGGAATCTTTCAATATAAATCTTATATTTATATTCTCAGTAATATTCTCACAGATGATGTTTAAAGTTCTGACACTGGAGGGGATTGCCTAAGAATGAGTGCAGATAGAAAAGAGATAAGATCTGGGGCTGAACACCATAGTACCACAGCTTTTAATGTAATTAAAAGCTAAGGTTATTATTAATAAAATGGATTATGAAGAATTGTTTAGCAAAATTTTACAAGTAAGGTGACTGAAAACTACCCCAATCTAATGTCTCCTAGTAAGATAATTGGAGCAAAAGCCAAAAATATCATTATCCTTGGTCTTTGGAATTCACAGGCTGGCAGGTTAGGTTTATTGAAAAATCGAATTTGCATGTATGTATATCTTTGTGTTATAATAACTGCCTCCAGAAGCCAATTATAGGAATTAGAAGTAGTCTAATGCTGTTATTATTTTATTTGAAGAGGAGTATTGAAATTTGTTTTATGCTGCACAAAGAACTTGTTTGATGTATGTTTCATGAGCCCTGGCTGAGAGGGAATATTTCATATTGGAATATATGAAAGCTTCTAATCAAACATTTATGTCAGCAAGAGTTTTATTTTGTGGAAGAAAGTTAATATGATATGATAAGAAAGTAAAGAGGGCATAATAATGCCCTGAAGGTGCTAATCCATTTTGGACAAGATACAGGGCAGGGAGAATCCCCAGTAATGAACTGAACTTGACATCTGGATTGAAGTCAGGAGCCTGGGCCACATAAGTGGCTTTTGACATTGGCTTCTGCAAGGTGCCTCTTAACCTTCCCTTCTCTTAGCTAACTCTTTGCTAACCTGCTTAGCGACACAGCAGCTGTGTCACAGCAGCTGAATGGTTGCCTTTAAATCTCTTGGGACACTTTTACATTTGAATGGGAGAAAACAACGCAGCTTAGTTTAAATGAATATCGTGCCTAATGTGAGCAATTTCCGAAGGGGTGATAGGTGTTTTAAAATGTGTTCATTTCATTTGGTATGATATATTTGTTAGCCTCTGTCTTTCCAGCTATTCCAAGCTGAGTCTGGCTATAAACTCATATTTTCCCTGGAAAAGGAATTAATTTTCACAGGGCCTGTGCATGACTTAAAAGCCTTCAACAAAGCTTCCCTTTCTCTACCCTCCTCATGTTTGACATGGCTGATGGGAGATGATTGGAATAAATCTGGTGTTCTAGTAATGACTACTGCACTCAATTTCAACTTCTTTACCTCTGTACAGTGCTCCCTACCCTGTCCCACTACGTTCTTTTCCATCCATAGACTCGGTATCTGGTGCACAAGGGAAGAACTTTGGGGTTTTGACCAGCTCAGAAGACCAAACATCCAAACATCCTCATCTGTTATTCTTTTCTACATTTTTGGTCCAATCCCCAGGTCTGGGTATCAACCCAGGTTCCATTCTCATTCAGTCTAAGTAGTGTCCTTGTCTTGTCTCCCCCTCTTTCCAGAACTGGAGTCCTGACTTCAACTATTTGACTAGCTGGACCAATTACCCTAAGACTGAACCAATCTTCTGTTTGCGGGGGTCATATTTATTGATCTCTTGTAAAGCAAATATTTCTTGCTTGGGAATCTACTGTGCAGCAATCTCCTGGTTACTCCATCCTACCTTCTTGATTGAAAACCATGCTGCTAACTAGTTCCAGAACCTCTGTTGTGAGAGTTGGGTCCTAAAACACTGTGTCTTGACCATGGGCCTCCTCTATGGAATGATCTGGGAATCTGTTCCCTGACTCCCTTCTTCTTGTTTGAGTCTCAGTCTTGTCCTTATTCTGCCCTTTCTCCCAACTCTTCACCTCCCTTCCGGCACATTGTTGTTTTTCAACCATCTGTTGAGTAATTACACAATAATTTGAGTTAATAAAGTATAAACACACTAACATTCATTTATTATAAAAATCTGATTTTAAGTACCACCAAATTTTAACTTCCAGACTTGAGTGGAACACAGTTTTAAATCCCTATCTGAGGCTCAGATTTACTTTCACTGAAGTTATGTCAATTTCATGAGCTTTTCTGAAGTCAGGGTCTTCTTTTCAGTGCTGAATTAAGGACAACGATAGATCTTACATGTATCCCTCACATGGATCAACGTACAGTTCCCTGAACTTTCTTCCAATCAGAAGTGAGTGACTTTTATCTTTTTTTCCCCTTTAGCTTGGGTTAAAAACTGATTTTTTACTAGTAAATTTAATTTTACATAACCTTGGTTCTATTACTTGCTCTAATGATCTGATCACTTTTAAAAGAGAATTGAAGCTACTCTAATGACAGCCTGTCTGAATACCTGACTCTTTATAAAACCACATTTGACCATTATGAAACAATATTTTAAGAGAGAATTATAATTTCTTTACATCTTACTCCCAAAGTTATTTGCTTCAAAATCGCATGTACCCTTGTTATGCCTGGAAATGAGAAAAAGCTCTGAGAATACTATGCCTATGTTCTCTGATCCCCAGAGTCTTTAACATAATAATGATGCCTTCATTTATATATCATTTTATGCATTAAAAAATACTTCCGGGCTTCCCTGATGGTGCAGTGGTTGAGAGTCCGCCTGCCGATGCAGGGGACACAGGTTCATGCCCCGGTCCGGGAAGATCCCGTATGCCACGGAGCGGCTGGGCCCGTGAGCCATGGCTGCTGAGCCTGCATGTCCGGAGCCTGTGCTCCACAATGGGAGAGGCCACAACAGTGAGAGGCCTGTGAACCGCAAAAAAAAAAACCCAAAAACCAAAAAACAAAAAAACCTTCCATGTATGTTTTTTGTAGCAGCATGGTGAAATAAAAGAACAAGAATTTTGGATTTATACAACCTTAGACTTAAGTCCTGACTAGCATCTTACCATCTATGAGGGCTTGGTCAAATTTCTTAATCTGTCTGAGTTCATTTCCTCAATTCAAAAATAAGGGTGATGCTCTTTATTTGGAAAAGTTGTGAGGATTAAATCATGTAATATATGTACTGCTCCTGGCACATGGTAGGCTTTCAGCACATCCTGATTTGATAGCAACTTTGGAAGATTGAGAGGATTTGGACTAATAACCAACATAAATAACTTGCAAGGACTTTTTATATGTGGAAGTGATAAGTATTTCCTTCTCACACATCAGTACAGGAAATGTTATTTTGGTTTAATTTTCTAACTCAAATAAAATCAGTCTCCGTGCCCCTACTCTCTAAGGAGGTGAGAAATGAAATCTCAGTCACGTGTTTTAATTGTCTTCTCACTCCTTGGATTCCAAATTTGGAAGGGGGAAGAAGGATACTTACGTGCATATAGAAAGATGTGGGAGGTGGAATGGCCCTCCCTGTTCATGTAGCTCCTTTTTCTGGAAAAGCTACTTTACATTTTTCCCTCCACCACCTACCAAGCCCTGTTGCTTTCTGCAAGCTCAAAATGCATTCTCCAGCAATCCTAGGGAGGATGCATGGACCATATGTTTGGTCTCTAAAGACCTTTTCTGACCAGTTCTTGGCCTCCATGGGTATCCCACAAGGCATTACCATCAGGGATATTACCTGCATTCATGGCATCTCCCCAAGCCCCTAGAGCCTACCTTGCCTGAGGAAACTTCTCTTTCACTGGTCTTCTTTCCCAGCACCAGCCTTTATCCTGTTCATCCAAGTGTCTTCACCTCAGATTTAACCTGTGGGGGAGTTATTGCTTATGCATAGCCGATTTTACTTTCAAATCTCAGATTCTCTGAGGCGGAGAGGCCTGAGGTAGAGTACCAAGTTTTAGTCACTTTTGGGGGAAAGGGAAGAGAACAATAACAGATTCTTTTAGTATCCTATATTAGTGAAAATAATATATCCATTAACACAAGGACAAAACATCCTGCAATGGTTTAGTTTTTCCATCACTTTTTAAAAAAAATTTTATTTATTTATTTATTTATTTATTTATGGCTGTGTTGGCTCTTCGTTTCTGTGCGAGGGCTTTCTCTAGTCGCAGCAAGCGGGGGACACTCCTCATCACGGTGCGCGGGCCTCTCACTATTGTGGCCTCTCTTGTTGCGGAACACAGGCTCCAGACGCGCAGGCTCAGTAGTTGTGGCTCACGGGCCCAGTTGCTCCGCGGCATGTGGGATCTTCCCAGACCAGGGCTCGAACCCATGTCCCCTGCACTGGCAGGCAGACTCTCAACCACTGCACCACCAGGGAAGCCCTCCATCACTTTTATGATGTAAGTTCTTTAGGTATCACACCACGCTCACTAAGGAAAGTAATAGGTCCTGGCCTCCTAGTCCACGAGGATCTGTCCTTTCCTAGACTGCACCACTGCTTTGCTGTTGAGAGAGAAGAGGCCCTTGAGTGACTGGGGGTTCTGGCCAAAGTCTTCTGAGAAGGTGTTCACTCATTCCTTGGGCTCAAAACATCCATCATGAACATACCTGATGTCTCTCAAGGCCTTCTCAGGACTAATCCCATCATGGTTCACATCCCTCTTCTGATTAGTCACCTTTAGAACCTCAACTACCTATGTCGTCCATCACCAGGACTCATTACTATACTGTTCCCTTGTCCATGTGCCTCCATTGTTTGACCCAGTCTTCTGCATCTCACAGGCTTCCTAAACCTTCTGCTGTGCCTTCTGCCATTAGGAAAATTCCTTTCATCTTCACCCTTTTTTTTTTCTTAACATCTTTATTGGAGTATAATTGCTTTTCAATGGTGTGTTAGTTTCTGCTTTATAACAAAGTGAATCAGTTTTATGTATACATACATCCCCATATCTCCTCTCCCTTGTGTCTCCCTCCCACCCTCCCTATTCCACCCCTCTAGGTGGTCAAAAAGCACCGAGCTGATCTCCCTGTGCTATGCAGCTGCTTCCCACTAGCTATCTATTTTATATTTGGTAGTATATATAAGTGCATGCCACTCTCTCACTTCACCCCAGCTTACCCTTCCCTCTCCCTGTGTCCTCAAGTCCATTGTGAATATCTGCATCTTTATTCCTGTCCTGCCCCTAGGTTCTTCAGAACCATTTTATTCTTTTTTTTTTTTTTAGATTCCATATATATGTATTAGTATACGGTATTTGTTTTTCTCTTTCTGACTTACTTCACTCTGTATGACAGACTCTAGGTCCAACCAACTCACTACAAATAGCTCAATTTCATTTCATTTTATGGCTGAGTAATATTCTATTGTATATATGTGCCACATCTTCCTTATCCATTCATCGGATGATGGACATTTAGGTTGTTTCCATCTCCGGGCTATTGTAAATAGAGCTGCAATGAACATTGTGGTACATGACTCTTTTTGAATTATGGCTTTCTCAGGGTATATGCCCAGTAGTGGGATTGCTGGGTCATATGGTAGTTCTATTTGTAGTTTTTTAAGGAACCTCCATACTGTTCTCCATAGTGGCTGTATCAATTCACATTCCCACCAACAGTACAAGAATGTTCCCTTTTCTCCACACCCTCTCCAGTATTTATTGTTTCTAGATTTTTTGATGATGGCCATTCTGACTGGTGTGAGATGATATCTCATTGTAGTTTTGATTTGCATTTCTCTAATGATTAATGATGTTGAGCATTCTTTCATGTGTTTGTTGGCAGTCTGTATATCTTCTTTGGAGAAATGTCTATTTAGGTCTTCTGACTATTTTTAGATTGGGTTGTTTGTTTTTTTGCTATTGAGCTGCATGAGCTGCTTATAAATTTTGGAGATTAATCCTTTGTCAGCTGCTTCATTTGCAAATATATTCTCCCATTCTGAGTGTTGTCTTTTCATCTTGTTTATGGTTTCCTTTGCTGTGCAAAAGCTTTGAAGTTTCATTAGGTCCCATTTGTTCATTTTTGTTTTTATTTCCATTTCTCTAGGAGGTGGGTCTAAAAGGATCTTGCTGTGATTTATGTCATAGATTGTGCTGCCTATGTTTTCCTCTAAGAGTTTGATAGTTTCTGGCCTTACATTTAGGTCTTTAATCCATTTTGAACTTATTTTTGTGTATGGTGTTAGGGAGTGATCTAATCTCATACTTTTACATGTACCTGTCCAGTTTTCCCAGCACCACTTATTGAAGAGGCTGTCTTTTCTCCACTGTACATTCCTGCCTCCTTTATCAAAGATAAGGTGACCATATGTGTGTGGGTTTATCTCTGGGCTTTCTATCCTGTTCCATTGATCTACCTTTCTGTTTTTGTGGCAGTACCATACTGTCTTGTTTACTGTAGCTTTGTAGTATAGTCTGAAGTCAGGGAACCTGATTCCTCAAGCTCCATTTTTCGTTCTCAAGATTGCTTTGGCTATTCAGGGTCTTTTGTGTTTCCATACAAATTGTGAAATTTTTTGTTCTAGTTCTGTGAAAAATGCCAGTGGTAGTTTGATAGGGATTGCATTGAATCTGTAGATTGCTTTGGGTAGTAGAGTCATTTTCACAATGTTGATTCTTCCAATCCAGGAACATGGTATATCTCTCCATCTATTTGTATCATCTTTAATTTCTTTCATCAGTGTCTTATAACTTTCTGCATACAGGTCTTTTGTCTCCTTAGGTAGGTTTATTCCTAGATATTTTATTCTTTTTGTTGCAGTGGTAAATCAGAGTGTTTCCTTGATTTCACTTTCAGATTTTTCATCATTAGTATACAGGAATGCCAGAGATTTCTGTGCATTAATTTTGTACACTGCTACTTTACCAAATTCATTGATTAGCTCTAGTAGTTTTCTGGTAGCATCTTTAGGATTCTCTATGTATAGTATCATGTCATCTGCAAACAGTGACAGCTTTACTTCTTCTTTTCCGATTTGGATTCCTTTTATTTCATTTTCTTCTCTGACTGCTGTGGCTAAAACTTCCAAAACTAGGTTGAATAAGAGTGGTGAGAGTGGGCAACCTTGTCTTGTTCCTGATCTTAGTGGAAATGGTTTCAGTTTTTCATCATTGAGGACAATGTTGGCTGTGGGTTTGTCATATATGACCTTTATTATGTTGAGGAAAGTTCCCTCTGTGCCTACTTTCTGCAGGGTTTTTATTATAAATGGGTGTTGAATTTTGTCGAAAGCTTTCTCTGCATCTATTAAGATGATCATATGGTTTTTCTTCTTCAATTTGTTAATATAGTGTATGACGTTGATTGATTTGCGTATATTGAAGAATCCTCGCATTCCTGGAATGAACTGCACTTGATCATGGTGTATGATCCTTTAATGTGCTGTTGGATTCTGTCTGCTAGTATTTTGTTGAGGATTTTTGCATCTATGTTCATCAGTGATATTGGCCTGTAGTTTTCTTTCTTTGTGACATCCTTTTCTGGTTTTGGTATCAAGGTGATGGTGGCTTTGTAGAATGAGTTTGGGAGTGTTCCTCCCTCTGCTATGTTTTGGAAGAGTATGAGAAGGATAGGTGTTAGCTCTTCTGTAAATGTTTGATAGAATTCGCATGTGAAGCCATCTGGTCCTGGGCTTTGGTTTGTTGGAAGATTTTTAATCTCAGTTTCAATTTCAGTGCTTGTGATTGGTCTATTCATATTTTCTATTTCTTCCTGATTCAGTCTTGGCAGGTTGTGCATTTCTAAGAATTTGTCCAATTCTTCCAGGTTGTCCATTTTATTGGCATAGAGCTCCTTGTAGTAATCTCTCATGATCTTTTGTATTTCTGCAGTGTCAGTTGTTACTTCTCCTTTTTCATTTCTAATTCTATTGATTTGAGTCTTCTCCCTTTTTTTCTTGATGAGTCTGGCTAATGGTTTATCAATTTTGTTTATCTTCTCAAAGAACCAGCTTTTAGTTTTATTGATCTTTGCTATCGTTTCCTTCATTTCTTTTTCATTTATTTCTGATCTGATTTTTATGATTTCTTTCCTTCTGCTAACTTTGGGGTTTTTTGGTTCTTCTTTCTCTAATTGTTTTAGGTTCAAGGTCATGTTGTTTACTCGAGATGTTTCCTGTTTCTTAAGGTGGGATTGTATTGCTATAAACTTCCCTCTTAGAACTGCTTTTGCTTCATTCCATAGGTTTTGGGTCATCATGTCTCCATTGTCATTTGTTTCTAGGTATTTTTTAATTTCCTCTTTGATTTCTTCAGTGATCACTTCGTTATTAAGTAGTGTATTGTTTAGCTTCCATGTGTTTGTATTTTTTACAGATCTTTTCCTGTAATTGATATCTAGTCTCATAGCATTGTGGTCTGAAAAAATACTTGATACAATTTCAATTTTCTTAAATTTACCAAGGCTTGTTTTGTGACCTAAGATATGATGTATCCTGGAGATTGTTCCATGAACATTTGAGAAAAATATGTATTGTGTTTTGTTTGTTTGTTTGTTTTGTTTTTTGTGGTACATGGGCCTCTCACTGTTGTGGCCTCTCCCATTGCAGAGCACAGGCTCCAGACGCACAGGCTCAGCGGCCATGGCTCACGGGCCCAGCCGCTCCGCGGCATGCGGGATCTTCCCGGACCGGGGCATGAACCTGTGTCCCCTGCATCAGCAGGTGAGCTCTCAACCACTGCGCCACCAGGGAAGCCCTATTCTGTTGTTTTGGATGGAATGTCCTATAAATATCAATTAAGTCCATCTTGTTTAATGTATCATTTAAAGCTTGTGTTTCCTTATTTATTTTCATTTTGGATGATCTGTCCATTGGTGAAAGTGGAGTGTTAAAGTCCCATATTATGAATGTGTTACTGTCGATTTCCCCTTTTATGGCTGTTAGTATTTGCCTTATGTTTTGAGGTACTCCTATGTTGGGTGCATAAATATTTACAATTGTTATATCTTCTTCTTGGATTGATCCCTTGATCATTATGTAGTGTACTTCTTTGTCTCTTCTAATAGTCTTTATTTTAAAGTCTATTTTGTCTGATATGAGAATTGCTACTCCAGCTTTCTTTTGATTTCCATTTGCATGGAATATCTCTTTCCATCCCCTTACTTTCAGCCTGTATGTGTCTTTAGGTCTGAAGTGGGTCTCTTGTAGACAGCATATATATGGGTCTTGTTTTTGTATCCATTCAGCCAATCTGTGTCTTTTGGTGGGAGCATTTAGTCCATTTACATTTAAGGTAATTATCGATATGTATGTTCCTATTCCCATTTTCTTAATTGTTTTGGGTTTATTATTGTAGGTCTTTTCCTTCTGTTGTGTTTCTTTCCTAGAGAAGTTCCTTTAGCATTTGTTGTAAAGCTGGTTTTGTGGTGCTGAACTCTCTCAGCTTTTGCTTGTGTGTAAACGTTTTAATTTCTCCATGAAATCTGAATGAGATCCTTGCTGGGTAGAGTAATCTTGGTTGCAGGTTTTTCTCCTTCATCACTTTAAATATGTCCTGCCAGTCCCTTCTGGCTTGCAGAGTTTCTGCTGAAAGATCAGCTGTTAACCTTATGGGGATTCCCTTGTGTGTTATTTGTTGTTTTTCCCTTGCTGCTTTTAATATGTTTTCTTTGTATTTAATTTTTGACAGTTTGATTAATATGTGTCTTGGTATATTTCTCCTTGGATTTATCCTGTATGAGACTCTCTGTGCCTCCTGGACTTGACTGACTGTTTCCTTTCCCATATTAGGGAAGTTTTCAACTATAATCTCTTCAAATATTTTCTCAGTCCCTTTCTTTTTATCTTCTTCTTCTGGAACCCCTAAAATTCGAATGTTGGTGTGTTTAATATTGTCCCAGAGGTGTCTGAGACTGTCCTCAGTTCTTTTCATTCTTTTTTCTTTATTCTGCTCTGCAGCAGTTATTTCCACTATTTTATCTTCCAGGTCACTTATCCGTTCTTCTGCCTCAGTTATTCTGCTATTGATCCCATCTAGAGTATTTTTCATTTCATTTATTGTGCTGCTCATCGTTGCTTGTTTCATCTTTAGTTCTTCTAGGTCCTTGTTAACTGTTTCTTGCATTTTGTCTATTCTATTGCCAAGATTTTGGATCATCTTTACTATCATTATTCTGAATTCTTTTTCAGGTAGACTGCCTATTTCCTCTTCATTTGTTAGGTCTGGTGGGTTTTTATCTTGCTCCTTCACCTGCTGTGTGTTTTTCTGTCTTCTCATTTTGCTTATCTTACTGTGTTTGGGATCTCCTTTTTGCAGGCTGCAGGTTTGTAGTTACCGTTGTTTTTGGTGTCTGTCTGCAGTGGCTAAGTTTGGTTCAGTGGGTTGTGTAGGCTTCCTGGTGGAAGGGACTAGTGCCTGTGTTCTGGTGGATGAGGCTGGATCTTGTCTTTCTGGTGGGCAGGTCCACGTCTGGTGGTGTGTTTTGGGGTGTCTGTGGACTTATTATGATTTTAGGCAGCTTCTCTGCTAATGGGTGGCGTTGTGTTCCTGTCTTGCTAGTTGTTTGGCATAGGGTGTCCAGCACTGTAGCTTGCTGGTCGTTGAGTGAAACTGGGTGCTGGTGTTGAGATGGAAATCTCTGGGAGATTTTCGCCATTTGATATTATGTGGAGCTGGGAGGTCTCTTGTGGACCAGTGTCCTGAAGTTGGCTCTCCCACCTCAGAGGCACAGCACTGACTCCTGGCTGCAGCACCAAGAGCCTTTCATCCACACAGCTCAGAATAAAAGGGAGAAAAAGTAGAAAGAAAGAATTAGTAGAAGTAGAAAGAAAGAAAGAAGAAAGAAAGAAAGGAGGGAGGGAGGGAGGAAGGAGGGAAGGTAGGAGAAGAAGCAAGAGAGGTAGGAGAGAAGATAACATAAAATAGAATAAAGTTTGATAAAATATAATAAAGTTATTAAAATAAACAACAATTATTAAGAAAAAAGTTAAAAAAAAAAGGATGGATAGAACCCTAGGACAAATGGTGGAAGCAAAGCTGTACAGACAAAATCTCACACAGAAGCATACACATACACACTCACAAAAAGAGGAAAAGGGGGGCTTCCCTCGTGGCGCAGTGGTTGGGGGTCCGCATGCCGATGCGGGGGACGCGGGTTTGTGCCCCGGTCCGGGAGGATCCCACATGCCGCGGAGCGGCTGGGCCTGTGAGCCATGGCCGCTGAGCCTGAGTGTCCGGAGCCTGTGCTCCGCAGCGGGAGAGGCCGCGACAGTGAGAGGCCCACGTACCGCAAAAAAAAAAAAAAAAAAAAAAAAAAAAAAACAGGAAAAGGGGAAAAATCATAAATCTTGTTCTCAAAGTCCACCTCCTCATTTTGGGATGATTCGTTGTCTATTCATGTATTCCACAGAAGCAGGGTACATCAAGTTGATTGTGGAGCTTTAATCCGCTGCTTCTGTGGCTGCTGGAAGAGACTTCCCTTTCTCTTCTTTATTCTCACAGCTCCCGGGTCTCAGCTTTGGATTTGGCCCCGCCTCTGCGTGTAGATCACCGGAGGGCGTCTGTTCTTCTCTCAGACAGGATGCGGTTAAAGGAGCCGCTGATTCGGGTGCTCCGGCTCACTCAGGCCGGGGGGGAGGGAGGGGCACGTAGGCGGGGCCAGCGTGCGGCGGCAGAGGCCGGCGTGACGTTGCACCATCCTGAGGCGCTCCGAGGTGCGTTCTCCCGGGGAAGTTGTCCCTGGATCACGAGACCCTGGAAGTGGCGGGCTGCACAGGCTCCCCGGAAAGGAGGCGTGGACAGTGACCTGCGCTTGCACACAGGCCTCTTGGCTGCGGCAGCAGCAGCCCCAGCGTCCCACACCCGTCTCTGAGGTCCGTGCTTTTAGCCGCGGCTCGCGCGTCTCTGGAGCTCCTTTAAGCAGCGCTCTTAATCCCCTCTCCTCGCGCACCAGGAAACAAAGTGGGAAGAAAAAGTCTCTTGCCTCTTCAGCAGGTCCAGACTTTTTTCCCGGACTCCCTCCCGGCCAGCCATGGTGCACCAACCCCTTCAGGCTGTGTTCACGCCGCCAGCCCCAGTCCTCTCCCTGCGCTCCGACCGAAGCCCGAAACCCGAGCCTCAGCTCCCAGCCCCGCCCGCCCTGGCGGCCGAGCAGACAAGCCTCCCGGGCTGGTAAGTGCCGGTCGGCACCGATCGTCTGTGAGGGAATCTCTATCTTTTGCCCTCCGCACCCCTGTTGCTGTGCTCTCCTCCGCTACTCCGAAGCCTTCCCCCTCCGCCACCTGCAGTCTCCGCCCGCGAAGGGGCTTCCTAGTGTGTGGAAACCTTTCCTCCTTCACGGCTCCCTCCCACTGGTGCAGGTCCCGTCCCTATCCTTTTGTCTCTGTTTATTCTTTTTTCTTTTGCCCTACCCAGGTACGTGGGGAGTTTTTTGCCTTTTGGGAGGTCTGTGGTCTTCTGCCAGCGTTCAGTAGGTGTTCTGTAGGAGTTGTTCCACGTGTAGATGAATTTCTGGTGTATCTGTGGGGAGGAAGGTGATCTCCACATCTTACTCTTCCGCCATCTTCCCCTCCCTCCCATATCTTCTTTATCCATTCATCTGTCGATGGACAATTAGGTTGCTTCCATGTCCTGGCTATTGTAAATAGTGCTGCAATAAACATTGTGGTACATGACTCTTTTTGAATTATGGTTTTCTCAGGGTATATGCCCAATAGTGGGACTGCTGGGTCGTATGGTAATTCTATTTTTAGTTTTTTAAGGAACCTCCATACTGTTCTCCATAGTGGCTGTATCAAGTTACATTCCCACCAACAGTGCAAGAGGGTTCCCTTTTCTCCACACCCTCTCCAGCATTTATTGTTTCTAGATTTTTTGATGATGGCCAGTCTGACTGGTGTGAGATGATATCTCATTGTAGTTTTGATTTGCATTTCTCTAATGATTAATGATGTTGAGCATTCTTTCATGTGTTTGTTGGCAGTCTGTATATCTTCTTTGGAGAAATGTCTCTTTAGGTCTTCTGCCCATTTTTGGATTGGGTTGTTTGTTTTTTTGCTATTGAGCTGCATGAGCTGCTTATAAATTTTGGAGATTAATCCTTTGTCAGCTGCTTCATTTGCAAATATATTCTCCCATTCTGAGTGTTGTCTTTTCATCTTGTTTATGGTTTCCTTTGCTGTGCAAAAGCTTTTAAGTTCCATTAGGTCCCATTTTTTAATTTTTGTTTTTATTTCCATTTCTCTAGGAGGTGGGTCTAAAAGGATCTTGCTGTGATTTATGTCATAGATTGTGCTGCCTATGTTTTCCTCTAAGAGTTTGATAGTGTCTGACCTTACATTTACGTCTTTAATCCATTTTGAGTTTATTTTTGTGTATGGTGTTAGGGAGTGTTCTAATTTCATTCTTTTACATGTAGTTGTCCAGTTTTCCCAGCACCACTTATTGAAGAGGCTGTCTTTTCTCCATTGTGTATTTTTGTCTCCTTTATCAAAAATAAGGTGACCATATGTGCATGGGTTTATCTCTGGGCTTTCTATCTTGTTTCATTTATCTATATTTCTGTTTTTGTGCCAGTACCATACTGTCTTGCTTACTGTAGCTTTGTAGTAATAGTCTGAAGTCCGGGAGCCTGATTCCTCCAGCTCCATTTTTCTTTCTCAAGATTGATTTGGCTATTTGGGATCTTTTGTGTTTCCATACAAACTGCGAAATTTTTTGTTCTAGTTCTGTGAAAACTGCCATTGGTAGCTTGATAAGGATTGCATTGAATCTGTAGATTGCTTTGGGTAGTATAGTCATCTTCAGAGTGTTGATTTTTCCAATCCAAGAACGTGGTATATCTCTCCATCTGTTTCTATCATCTTTAATTTCTTTCATCAGTGTCATAGTTTTCTGCATACAGGTCTTTTGTCTCCTTAGGTAGGTTTATTCCTAAGTATTTTATTCTTTTTGTTGCAGTGGTAAATGAGAGCGTTTCCTTAATTTCTCTTTCAGATTTTTCATCATTAGTGTATAGGAATGCAAGAGATTTCTGTGCATTAATTTTGTATCTTGTTATTTTACCAAATTCATTCCTCATCCCATTTTTGCTCATTTCTATTCCCTTCATCTCCTTTTTCTAATAGAACCCTAGCTTTCCCATTATGACACTTACTCTCTTTCAATCCTTTTAAGTGGAGGATGTGTTTTCTTCCTAACATTCTTACCTCCTTCTAGAAGTAGGATAAATATTTTCCCCTTTACTCCTCTTATTTCCTTATTGATTCCAAAAAAGTAAATACAGAAAATGCCAGCCAGTTTTAAGTTGTCACCTGCACTTCATCATTCCAGTCCAGAGGCCTTGGGAATAATGATGTTGCCATACAAGGTGTCCTCAACACCTATTTCAATGGCAGGAGAAGGAAAAGCATTTGTGCTTAGGTTGTCATAGGAGCAGAATCTGCATTTAGACTGAGAATTGGTATCATATGTCAAAACAGTATCTGGCAACCAAAATGATTTTTGAGTAAAAAGTGAACCAAATATGTTTCTATGAGCTTTTCCATCACCTTTGGGGTCCTCTTCATAGATTAAAAAATATTACATTTTTCATAAATTTACTTTTTGTTAATTATCTAACTATGTTCATAGATGAACAAAACAAACAAAAGGAACAAAGGAACAAAGCAGGAGAAGAAGATAAGTAAAGGAAACAAGAGATAGTCTCTTATGTTCCATATTAAATATAGAACCATGGGAAGGTCTTTTACTAAAGGGTATATTATCACAAGTAATTGCTATCTACTGAGTATATATTTTGCTAGATGTTGTTTAAGCACAAATGCAATATACCCTTTTAAAAAATGTGAACTTTACAGTCTGAATAGCAAAATAGTAATTTCCAAAATGCAACTGTAATAGCAGCTCTGTTTTCTCAGTTGAAAATTAAAAAATAAGAAAACTATTTTTTGGTTATTGGTTGGGGTTTTGATAGATTACAAAGAAACCATTTACCTGTCTTTTTCAGAGAGGTTATGGTTTTGTTGGATTGATTGTTTTCAAGACAGTTCCCCGACAGACACTGGCTTAAGATCTCAACCTGGATCAGATGAACAAGGAGCATGTTTTGCCACCAGATGGAAGCCTGCAGTAATCAGTGAAGTCAGGTTCCTGTCACCAGCCATGTGTCACCCAGGTAATGAAAGCCCCTATTGTACACTGTGCACTATTTCCAGAAAGCATTAGTTAAAATTGGCTAATCTTTGCTCTGCATGTATTCTCTCAACCTGATTACATTATTTTCTTGGAAGAAAATGAGGTACTAGGATCAAAACATTAGACTCAAAATGAGACGTTTTCCATATTCATAATCCTTAGGTCATTGCCATATTCAGAACTATATTAGATAATAAAATTTAAAAAGCCCTTTTTCATTCCGAGTTGCTCAATTTTAGTAACTGTTGAATTTCACACCACCATTCCTTATCCTTACACCAACTTCCTACAGGAAACATAGAAACTTAATTATTGACAGACCAAATATTTGCATCCTTTGGAAACCAGAATATTCCATAATTTAAGTACTTAGCAAATATTTTCCCTAAAACCAGATTTTGCACTTAGTTGTGGGTTGCGTTTAAAAATAGCAGTGTAACCTTTTCAAACTGCAGTTGGAATCTTTATCTTTTTTGAGGTCTGAGTATATGTTATGAATTCTTCCTTTTTAAAATGTTTACTCTTTGCCGAGTTTTGCCATTTCTTCTTTATGTGCTATAAAATATCAGCTTACAAATTAATAAGCACCTACATGTGCTATTTTCTTTCAATATGTGAGTAATTTCTATGCCATGTGGATGTATTTGTAAAAGCCACCTATTAAGTTTGTGCTGTGTAAAAGGATCTTGTTTCAGAGTGTCCATATATGGTTTTATTTTCTCTTGCTTAATCTGCAGCTCTCTGAAAAAGGTGTACTTCAATGACATCTCATTTGCTTTAAAGAAGCTGCCCCTGTTAAGGGGCAGCCTTCTTTAGGGAACTACAAACTATCATATGCAAATATTTTGAGAAATCTAAAGCACTATGAAAATAAAAAACATTATTGTTATTATTTTCTTATAGCTTATAGATGACTTGCATTTTAAGAATTACCTTTGTGAAGTCCCCCAAGTCACTAGTATCATGGAAGTAACTCTGCCTGGTTGAGACTTTCCAATCTGATTTTCATCTGTCAAAACAAGGTTGTTCAAGATGGCTTCTATCCCTGAGAGTGGCAGAAGCTAGAGTCCTTTCTATGCTTTTCCAGTGGTCAGTCCATTTCGGAATATTATTGTGAAGAGGGAATGGGATTTGTGAAAAGGGCATGAGATTAAGAAACAGAAGATAGAGTCTCTGCTGTATTACGATCTCCTGTATAACTCTGGGCAAATCATAGAGCCTGTTTGAGACTCAGTTTCCATATCTGTAAAATGCGGATGAATTTACTTGCTTTACCTAGTTTTTAGAATTAAAAATAACCATGGATTTCAAAGTGCTACAGAAGGATGGTTATTACTAAGACTTATTTATTGATGTATTGTTTTTCATCAGAGAATCATGCACCCAAACTGCACCATTTTAAAATTACTGCCACTAAACTGAATTTTAGTATTATTCCATTAGTCAAATTTGAGGGATGTTATAAGAAAATCAAAACACTTGTCTATGTGCTTTACTGTAAAAAACTAATTGAGGAAAGTATTTACACCTCACACAGAGGCCTGATTGTGAGGACGTAGAGATGTGGCACATTTGTTTTTTAGAATATCTGCGTTTCTTTTATTTATTTATTTATTTAAAAATTTTTGGCTGCACTGCTTGTGGCAACTTACTTCCTCGACCAGAGGTTGAACCTGGGCCCACGGCAGTGAAAGCACCAAGCCCTAACCGCTGGACTGCCAGGGAATTCCCCTATCTGGGTTTCTTTTAAACATGGCTTTCTATTTTTTTCTTTCCTTTTTTTTTAAGTCGGATGACTGATCATGTTTTCCTCTTCACACCAGCTTCTAGGGACCTCTGAGTTAAATTCATGGTTTATATCTAGCAGACTATGTATGACTTTGTGATGTGTATTTTAATCTCACCACTGTCTTCAACTAATTATTTTTGGCTGTATTTTCCTTTTCTTCACAATTTCCTCTCTTTATATAAATATAAAAAATAATTTCCTCTATAAGACATTTGAAGTAAATATAAAACTTGCTAGCAGATACTGAACACTTACTAATTGCTAGACCCTATGATGAGCACTATATAAAGATTATATAATTTATTGTTTGCCATGAAAAGAGTGTTATTTCCTATATTTTACAAATGAAGAAACTAGGGCTTAGAAAGTTTAATTCACTCATTCAGTGGCCTTCCACTGCTAAATGGAGGGTGCTGAATTCTAACACAGATTTATCTGACTCCAAAATTCATGATGATTAGTCATTATACTATACTACATTTTGATATTAATTATAATAATGTAACAAATGACTACTATTATTGTATGATTTTCAAAGGTTTTTGATGTAGTAGAATATTTAATCTTTATCAAGAGCATACACAATTTAAAAAACATTAGGTGTTTTGACTCTATTATTCATATCTTTGCTTAGAAATTTGATAGAGCAAATCTTTTGTCACATCTTTCCTTTACTGTCCAAAATGATATCGAGGTCTGTCTCTATATGTGACTTGGTATGATACCCAAGACAAGTGCATGCCTCTTAATGACATATGGAGAAATACATCCAGCAATCCCTTTTTAGAATGTAGCAAATACTGCATGGCACTTTCTAGCCATCTTCTGTTATGCTTCGTTCTTTTAAGTTGTACTTCAAATGCCTTTGCTACTGCCTTTCTTTTCATGACATTCAAATGTCATTATCCATTGTCATATTTTTCTGTTTAGATTTGTTTAAGTGGAAATGTTCTGTTTAGTCTCCTTTCCTTTTGGTACATGGTAACTGCCCTTAAGGGGTCTGTTTCTTTCCAAAGTCATAGACATGGTTGTAAAAAAAAAAAGGTTGAGAAAATGTAGGCCACACGTGGTTGATAAAAAATGATTAACAGCAAGATCCTGGCTGAGGTAGTGGGAAGATGATGTTTGATATCACAATAAGGAAATCATTGTGGAGTGAATAACTTCTGAACTGGGTTCATATTGAGGGGAGGGTTCAGTTTGAGGGTTCATATTGAGCATCTTGAGGATGGAGTGCTCAGGACCTGAAAGGCTTTTCCCCCCCAGCAAAACCACATAAAACCCCTCCTAGAGTAGGTTCTTCTCAGAAGAGAGAAGGGCAATGTTCACAAAGCCTGGTAGATAGATTCAGACAATTAGGGAAAAGTCATTTCCAGAAAAATTGGTAACCGAGGAGTCATTTTCAAGAGAATTGAAGGAGACAAGATCTCCATGACTTTAGCTTTTGAACCGATCTGTGTAGTAACTAATAGGGTTGGGAACAGCTGGAACTATATGCATTAATTCATAAAAACTCTTAGAGTGATCATTTGGAACATTATCTTCAGAAAGAATGAAATGCCTTTGCGACTGCGCTGTCTTTTCAGTGCATATTCACATGAGACGCAGATCAAGATGGAACACAACATAGGGCCTGCCAAGGATCCCAAATTAGACCGTGAAAAAAAGAGGATAAGAAAAGAACCAGCAGGGAAATTTTTCCCTCAGCCAGAGTTTGTGAAAAGTTTCATTAAACGCTTATTGAAGTAGAATTAGAAGTGAATTTCACAACCTTGTCTTTTATTCTTTATAATTTGTTTTTGTGCAGGGCCATTTTATCCATTACATAATATAGGCACAATTTGTAGGGCTATAAACTTTCAGATGACCTACAAATATAAGTACAACCAGAAAAATGACTCTAGAATTGGAAATCTTGGAAATTAAAAGAAGTTAACATTTAAGGAAATATCCATAGAGCATAACATTTTATCACTTTTTTAACTGCAGCTTAACTCAACTGTCATATCTTAGGATAGAGGTAAAATAACAAGGAAAAATGAAATGAAATATTTGTTCTCAAATAAGCAAAATTATGAAAATCTCTCCAAAAACTTTTATAGTAAAAATATTCTTAACGTGTGATGGCATTTAAAAATATGCTTGATATAATATACAGGGAGACCGTTAAAATTAAGAAGGTTAAAATTAGGAAGGTTGTCATAAACAATTCAGAATAGGTTTATGTGCATGTATGTTTGTTTTAGTTTTCTATTTCTATGTAAAAAATTACCACATATTTGGCAGATCAAAACAAAACATATTTTTTTATTCCATAGTTTCCTTGTGCTAGGACTCAGTGCATGGGTTAGTTGGGTCCTTTGTTCAGAGTCTAACCAGGCTGAAATAAAGGTGCGGTTGGGCCTGTGATCTCATCCAGAGATTTAATTATCTCAGTTGTCTAAGATGGAGTCACCATGAGAGTGACGTTCTATCATTTTTGTTATATTATGTAAAGTAGTCAAGAGAATGGTTGCCCATCACCTTTGTTATAGTCTGGTAAGAAGCAAGTCACAGGTCTTGCCCACACTCAAGGGGAAGAGATTATGCAAATGAGGAGTGGACCATACATCCTAAGGTGACTTATTGGGTTAACTCTAAGATGTGTCTGTCTCAATGATTGAGGTTAGCTTTTTTTTTTTTTTTTTTAAGATTTTGTTCTCTAGTATGGTTTCTGTTATTGTCAATTATTTCTTAGGTTGTCTTTATAAAGTTCTGAAATAAACAACCCTTTCACCTATGTTAAAGGTGGATATTAGAACCAGTTCAGCCTGTAGTAGGTGCAGAATTCATGAAGTGCAGAGAAGATTTTTTTGACAAGAAGAGAAGAGATACAGAACTGAGTTCAGAGAAAGATTTGTTCTTGTCTGGGTGTGTCTCCTGTTCCCAAGCACTCATGCTCCAAGTGTTCCAAGAGATTTCTTGGTAAACTTTAGTTGAGAGCTTTACCTGAGCTCTTAGAGCAGGTTTAAGGCATTAAACTAGCAGCGCATTCTAAGACAAAGACAAAGGCATCAGTTAGGACTGAAAGTAATATTGTTTACTAGTTGTAAGCTTATCCTGGTAACATTCCTGACCAAAAACATCTATCTTCCTCTGACTCAGAGTCTTTTCTGTTCCTGTTTCTTTCATTTCCTCAAATCAAATTTTGTCTTTCTTACTCATAACCTCTCATAACCAGTTTGGCGTTCATTTGATCATTTTATCGCTTTAACATTTTAATACTCTTCTAATATTTGTTTCTCATACTTTATGTTTTTGTCTGTTTGGGCTACTGTAACAAAATAACATAAAGTGAATGGATTATAAACATTTATTCTCACAGTCTAGAGGCAGGGAAGTTTAAGATGAAGGTATCAACAGGTTCAGTGTCTGGTTTCAGGTTCATTGGTAGATGGGTCCATCTTCTCTCTGTCCTCTCATGTTGGAAGGGGTGAGAATCTTGCTGTAGCTTCTTTTATAAGGAGACTGATCCCATTCACAAAGGCTCCACTCTTATGACCTGATAAACTCCTAAAGGCCCTAAGTTCAAACATCATCACATTGGGGATTAGGTCTCAATACATGAATTATGAAGGGTCACACATATTCAGTCCATAGTACTATATTATTCCATCCTTTCAGGATTATTACTTTCTTACATCAATAGAGAGAGTGAGTACATGTGTGCATGTGTGTGCATGTCTGTGTAAATATATGCTTATATGGCTGTGTATAAACTTGTTATGTTAAATTAGATGTCCTTACATTTGTGTGAATGAACACATATGTCCTCTTTCAGTCTGAGATGGAGTCAGAGTTGCCTGAGTCATGGTGGGAGTAATGATTCCTGGGACATACCTGCCCTTGGAAAGAGTCTGGGAACTGGAGCAGGGGCTTTATTGGAGAGGTCTAACTTGTAGTCAGGACTTCACAGATGGAACAGGATTCTAAGGATAAAGTGAAACTTGGTGAATCTCAGAAACAATGGAGAGTTTGTTTTCTTGGATGAGATTCTTGGCTTCTTGAAAGGCACAGGGTTTTCAGGGGCAGAAATGTACATTTAACAGCAGTAGCAAATTTTTGAGACGAAGATGAGGACGGCTAGAAGGGAGGATCTGTGAGTGATATTATTAGTTTCGAACCTAGCACTTTTGGAATCTAGCAATGAAGCAATCCTATATGATAGGTAGTTCTATTTGCTGGCACCATAAAACATTAAGATAGCTGTATATGTTCCTGGCTCCCAGTTAAAATTCCGACTCAGAGGAAATGAGCTATGTATATTTAGAAAACAGTCACTTCTCTGTAGGAGTGCTTTACACCACAACCATCTGAAGAACTTTCAAATTCAGTATATTTTGGTGTCAGAGCAAATAAAACCACTTTTTTAATGAGTGACAATTTCTAGTCTTCTCCATTTTTATTTTCTCTTCTACCAGTTATTGCAGATGCATGAGCTAGCCTCTTCAGCTGAAAATTGATGGATACAGAGCTAGCCACGTGGAGTGTTCATATGATTTTTGCCATCTGTCTTTAAATATAACACCCCAGCATGTGTCTGTAAGTAACATGATAAGAAAATCTCTACCTGGAATCACTAATCAAGCTTCAAATCTACATTTTTCAAACATATAGATTATGGAAAGATCAAGAACTAAAGAGGAAAAAAGATCATTTACATATGGAAAATATAAAAATATTATAAAAGAAGAAAGAAAAAGTGAAATAAAGTAGGAAATTAATTGAACAGCAGGAAAGAGATGGATATTATCCAAGAACAATATATTCCTCCCACTCTAAAGCTGGGAAGCTTTATTTCCTCCCCTTATTTCAAAATTACTGGGAGAACCTCTTCAGAGATAACACATTTTATTGGTTCAGTTAAAAAATATTCATTATACTGGATGTACATAAATATGAATATAGTTGTTTTAAGCCTTTATTAAAATTGCCTATCCTTAAATACTATATATGTTAAATTATACTATATTTTAAATAGACCTTCACAAATAGTTTGGAATTGTCACTGAATTTTGAGTGAATAAGAAGAGTTTTAGAATGACTTAAAATTAACTTTATGTGCGTTGAATCTCCTTTTGAATATATTTTTAAAAAACTGGTATAATCATATTCAAACTAAAAGAGACTCAATGAACTGATATGAGAAAAGCAGTTCCATCCTGGAACATCATAAAATGAGTGGGATTCAAAATTAATTAAGCTCCACTCTTACTTGTAAGGAGATTTCTAATTAGAAGATTCTCCTTAGAGAGTATAATGTTGCATCATCAAATTTTAGTTCCCTCTTAATATATCCTGGATATGAACCTTCAATTAAGGAAATCCATGTCCAAAATCTCCATTTAAGAGAGTAGATTTGTACTGACTACCTCTTAAACTAAGTGGAACTTTGGAAACTCCCCAATGCTGTTTCAGTTCCTAAGGGAACATTACAGTGAAGCAGTTTGTAGTCTAGATAATACTCTTTAAAGGCAGAAAGTGCTTCCTCTATATCCATACTTTGTTTTTTCATGAAACATTAGAGTCCATAAAGGGTAAATCTTTATTCAACCTAGACAGAAGTTGGTAATTATGTAGAGAACAAAGATTTTATCTTATTTGAGTTGTTTTCATATTTTGAAACATTTTATCTGTGACTTAGAGAAAAAATGCAGTTGCTTAGCTTGACTCAGAAATTTTAGATGGAATGAGAGGATATGTAAAACTAGGTCTAATAGCAGTGCTTTTCCTGTTGCTGAAAGAAGAAAATCACCCATATAAAGTCATTAGAGTTTGACACTGAACATAAATCCAGAGGTGGAAGACTCTAAGTTGCAAGACTGATGATCTGTCAAGGCTGGAAGTCAACTATTCAATGACTAGGTGTCACTGAGAGAAATACTCTTACCCTAGAGAACACACAGAGAAGTATATTTCAGGGAAAAGCCCTATATAACACCAAAAGTAAGTTATATATTGAGTCAGGAACAAATGGGAACTTGTGATGACTTTCTTCACTAAAGTAAACTGACTTTTAAGAAATGAATTAACTTCTTAACATAAAAGTTTATCGTCATTGATAAAATGGAAAACATTAGAATACTGGTTGGGAAAATATCTGAACTCATCACACATTAAACAGAACCAATTTAAATAAAGTACATAAATCCTCTTAATGGACATTTTCAAAATTTAGAATAATACTATAGCTTTTATGTTTGCTGTGAAAACAGCAGAGTCTGGTTTTCTATTGTTTCCTAGCATGTTTCTAATTGATGCCACAAAGGTGAGGGGCTGGCCTTCTTGCATTTACAAAAGCTGTAATTGGGAATATGCTTTCCTATTTGTTGATTCAATAGGGAAGAAGGTGAGAGAAATAACATTGGGTAAATGAAGGGAGTTATTAAGTTGCTCAGATGAGACAGCATAATGAATGGGGAAATAAAAAAGATTTTTGGGTGAGATTAAATTAGCTGTGTGGCCTTACAAGTAATTTGAACTTTCTGATTCTTAATTTCTTTACTTAATTAAAATAAGTAAGTAAAATATTTTAAGTAAAATAAGGGTAATAACACCCAATTGGACAGGTGGCTGTGATGTGTATATAATGTTTGCAAAAATCATTGTGTGAAAAATGATACTGATTTTTGTGATTGATATATCCAGGTATCTGGAGTTTATTGGAGAAAATGAAAGGTGATTATCCTGGTTACCTTGAAATTATAGACAAAGAAAATCCACAGTTGGATCTTGTTCTCTGTGAGAACAAAGATAAACTTGATAATAGGGAAGAGCTTACTTGGTTACATTTTACAGTGAGGAATAAAGTTTGAGGCATTTTGTTCTATGGGCATCCCATTATTCGGGCCATTCTGTCATCTGGGTCATATCACATTGCCTTATCTGCTAGGTTTGGTTGGGCCACTTAACTGAAACTTTTTCTAGCAGGGAAGCAGAATATGAGGTGAATTCTCAACTTAAGAGAATGATCTCATGATAAAATTAATTGATTATTTTATCTTGGCACATTTGGAAGTTTCTGGTATAATATGAAAAAGATATAAATAAAGTCTTGAAAGATGGTATTTCTTATTTCATTTGTCCCAGTGGATACATAAGAGCAATTATGACATAAGAGAGGAGTCTAATAAGCCCCCCCAGCAAATGGTAAGATCTACGATTTGTGTGTGAATTTAGGGGTGAAAGGATGGAAAAGACTGTCTAGCCTGATTTAGTTTCCAGCTGTGGGTCTACCTCCAGTTATGGCAAAGTAGCTTTTTTTTGGGGGGGGGCAGCTAATACATTAGGGAATTAAAGTAGAGTTTGAAATCAAAGCCCCAGCTAATATGTAAAGTGTTTATCTCCTTCTCTTTGTTCTTTGTCTACCCACATCACTGAGGAATACTTTATGGAGGGATGCCCCTTTACGGACAGAATATAGATTTGAGATCTTGGGTTCCTTATATCTCTGTCTACATATTTATATAGGTACATTATTTATCTGTAAAATAGGATGTATAATGTCTACTTAATTTCTTTTCTTACATTACATAATTGAGTGAGACTTTCATGTTGAAGAGGTTTTGAGAAAAGTTGACTATTCAATACTAGTCTAAGGTCACTAGCAAGAACTTTAGTGAAAATTGTACAAAGGAGAGAAGACAGGAAGAAGCCTTCTTTCACCTTTCCCTATGTTTACCTCCTTTTGCTTTTCTTTTAAAATAAGAGGAATGGAAATGAATTTATATAAATTTTTTTTTCTTTTCAAAGCTTGCTTTCATTGTGACCTCAGTGACAGTAATTCAACTGAGGAGTTGAAAGACCATGCATGTAAATGGTTAAGAGCAGTGATTCTGGAGCCAGCCTGTTGGGTTTGAGCCTTGTCTTTGCCACTTACTCTGAGCTTTGAAAAGCCACTTAGCATCTCTGTTCCACAGTTTCCTTTATGTCAAAAGGGGATAATTCCATAGGGTTGTTGTGAGGATTAACTGAATTATTTCATGTGTAATACTGAGAAGAGTGTCTGACACTTCCTAAATTCTCAGAATTTGTCAGCTTTTTCCTTCTTATTCTTATTACTGTAAAGACAGCCATTTATTTTTCCAGGAAATTTGTGACAGCCCCAGGCTGATCAACTGATTTTTAAACTTGTAGGGAGAATGTGGAAGGATATTTGAAATTAGTCACTTAATATTTGGAGTACCAGTGCCTTCTCCAGAATTATGGCATTCTGACCCAGAATAAACTAAAAAATGTCTCCGTATTATCTTTAATGAGTTCAGCATTGGTGGGAGGTACAAAAGTTTTTAGAATTTATTCTGTATGACAAGTTGAAATCAAATTAGCCAAAGAAGACTGTCATAGCAAGAGATTGCAACAGCTAGTGTGGTATTGGATGCTGAACGTGGCTAAGTAGTATATAACATCATGGCAGTGCTCCTACATGTGCCTAAATCTATTGTGTATTTAGTTTGAATTCATCTCTGTATCTAGGAACTGAGGCTATTAAACAATTTTCCCTTCAGTTAGAAAAGTCAGAATGTTAGGTTTCTTATTGATATAGTGTCTAGAAGAGATAATTAAAACTTTAAAATTAAGCAACCAGGTGTACTTTTGATTGGCAGATTGTGCCTTGGAAGAAAAATCCTCCTGTACATCTCTTTTTGTCTGCCCTATTGTCTTTCCTCTAATGACTTCATATATTTCACAAATTATACATATAATAGTTTAAAAAGGATAAATATTCAATAAATAAGACGTTTGCATTAATTGAATTGTCCACAGAATGAAAACAATATTGTTCATTTATAAATTTCACCAATAAATATTTATTGTGGGCACTTTTTTTTTTTTTTTTTTTTTGTGTGGTTCGTGGGCCTCTCACTGTTGTGGCCTCTCCCGTTGCGGGCTCCGGACGCGCAGGCTCAGCAGCCATGGCTCGCGGGCCTAGCCGCTCCGCGGCATGTGGGACCTTCCCGGACTGCGGCACGAAGCCGTGTCCCCTGCATCGGCAGGCAGACTCTCAACCACTGCGCCACCAGGGAAGCCCTGTGGGCACTCTTTTAACCATTGGGATATAGTGGTGAGCAAGAAAAAGACCCCCTTACAGTGAAATGAGATTGAAGACATACATATAATTAGCATACAAAAATGGTAATTTCAGAAATTGATCAATTTGATGGAAGAAGTTAAACAGGATAATATGATAAAGAAGATAGAGTAAGGCGAGACAGAGATAGGATGAATCTTGTCTTCAAAGAAAACCCTGATAATACCAAAATAATAATTCCTCCCCTAGGCTAATTTCTTGTGGAAAACTTTATTTGATCACTACCTGATAACCTTTCTTCTTTTATCCTTAGCTAACTAGCAAACTTAGGTTTAAATTTGGCATTTGGGAGCAATATACTTCAATATGAACTGGGTGAATCTTGATTATTTTCAGCTGATCATGTTAATTCCATTCCCCTTCACTATTAATTGGCTTAGGAATAATAATCATCTAACATAATTCTTAGTCATTAGACTTGGAGGAATATTTATTAAGGTGTTCTGGAAACGATTTCTTCTGTTTTGGGGTAAAAGGATGAGACATTCTTCTTGCCTTTGAGATGTGTTGTGCGAAGATGTAATATATGGAGTTGCTACAGCCATCTTGCAACTGTGAGGGACTAGTTTCAGAGCCACAGCCAATATATTGAGGGTGGCCAAGGTGAAAGAAGGAAAGACCTGGGCCTTTGATGGTTTTGATGAGTTCTGAAATAAACAACCTTAAAAGGAGCCTATCTCAATATTTCTCCTGAGGTAAGATATTTAGGGAAACCATTTTGAGTTTTTGAGGGTTTTTTTTTTTCCCAGCCCAAAGCATCCTGATTGATTTTTTCTTTTGCAGTGTTAACATCTATTTTCCCTTTCCCAAACATGCTTCTCATGCACAGCAGGTTTCTGGGTTGATTGGTATATAATGATACCTGACCCAATAGAATAATGGTTTTTCTTAAAAACCATTATAAGAAAAATGATGCTCTACACAGTGCATAACAGAAACATCCTAATTGATTTGAAACTACAATTCTGCCCCTGAACTGAATAGGGTTTGTAAAATTCTTCCCAATAGCCTCAACCTGTATTTCTAGTATTATTTCCTTCCCTATCTATACATTCATCTACTGTAGTACCTTATGCTTGAAAAATCTTTCTGTATTTCTTCACCTTCTCATCGTTATCCTTAAAACTCAGACATCATCTTCCCCTTGCCTAGCTTTTCCTAATTCCCTGAGGAAGAATGATTGTTTTTCTCTCTTCTTGCTGCCATAGAACATTATTATCTCCTCTAGCACAGAAGTTTTCCTCTCATTTTGCATCTGTATTTACATTTCTACTTACCTGGGCTTCTTAAGGGCATAGAAGTCATTTTATTTATGATCATATTTCCCCACTGTGTTGGTAGGATGTAAATGCTGATCATATATGGTACAAATGTGAAAAATGAGGCGCTGGATGGAGGGTTGATTGCTCTTCAGCATTATTGGTTTCTCGTGCAATAAACTCTTTGGCCAGGTGATATATGACAGTCAAGAGTCTGAAGGCTGTGAAGATTTAAATATGCCTGGGTTCCAGTAAGAAGAGGAGGCATTGGTGACAATTCAGGCAGAAGAATAATGACTAAGACTGGTTTTGATTTTTAGTCATCATTTTCTGCTTGTACACAGCGTGAGAAAATTATCAGCGGTCTTGTTTGGGGAGACTCGCCGGTGTATTGTCTCTTCAGAAAAATTCAAAAGCATCTTATTCTATGTGTGGGTTTCTCCTCCCAATTCATTTTGGAATATCAGCAGCAGCACAGCCAGCACTTCTTTATGTGTCAGCACTATCCACAGTTAATTTTAAAACCAAACACTGCAGCTCTGCATTTAGTATAGGTTATTAGGAAATGTGTCTGACTACCATGATTTCATGAAACAAAACTAAGCATTTACTGTCACCTTTGCCCAGATCTTTTATAAGCAGAGACAGATCCAATTTGTGAAAGTATGAGGAAAGAAAAATCCATAAGTTTTAAAATAGGAGAGAGAAAGCGGGCTTGAGAACAGTTGGTTGTTGTTTTGATCATTATACGCTCCTTCAAGGATTTTGTCATCTTTGGGACTAAAGTCAGCTCAAGTTTCTGAATATCAGATTCAGTTTCTTCGTGTCTAAAGTGAGGAGAGTTATACAGAGGACTTCTAAGACCTTTCAGGATCAGACCTTCTAAGATGGAAGACTCAGATTTTCTCTCTTCTATTGGAGAGACACCTTGCATTGCATTGCATTGCATCTTGCATCTTCATGTTGAGCCTGATCAACTACTACTAATAAAACTAAGAAAAAATGGAAAATTATCTTTTGCTTAATAATTATAGTTTTTTTAGTGAGTGACATTAATATCATGTTGGGATTGAATATTGTATACAGAGAGCAAAATATAAAGACTGTAACATTCACTCTTAACAGTTTTTCATTTTATGTTTCTAATAAATTTCAGAACTGTACATAAGGTGTCAAAAGTTACGTATAGCACAGTGACTCTGGGAATTCTAAATGATCAGTGTATTGCTGAGAAGTATTTCTTCTCTTGGGGAATTTTCTCATTAAGCAAATGCTTTCCCACAGTGATATATTTTACATTTGGAATAAACTGCACTTCAGAAGTTAGAGAATTACTAATGGGCTTCGGGTACCTTTTTCTTACTGCAGTTAAAATGCTGTATTCAAGAGGAAATCTTTCAAGAGAATAGAGTAATAGAGTGATGTTTATATTTTGAAGATGAATGATCTTAGTGTGAGTTCCTCTTCTGACATTTCCTCTAGAGTTTAAGAGTTCTAATTTTTCTGGGTCAGCTCAGAAAACTGAACACATAAGAAATGGAATTGAGCTATACTTTTCATCCTCAGCATTAATGACCTGGGATGAGATTTGCATTTTAGGGTGAAAAATCAGAACCGTCTTAGCCATACAATTACTCTTTCACAGTGTTCACAACAAGTGAAAGATTTACACAGCATTTCAACTGCAAGTTAGAAAAGGTCAAGATGATTGATTCATTATTTAAATTCAGAAATGATTAAAAACAATAAATGGCATACTTTATTCAGTGCGTCATGTAACTTGTAAAGGGAAACCTTGTGAGGAGACAGGGAAAACCCCTTTCATCTAAGAGTTAAAAAGCCTGAGCTTTCCTACAGGCCTGGCCCTTAGTAGCAGAGAAGCTTTGGGAGGTCCGCACACCTTCTTTGGGCACAGGCTTCTCATCTGTGAAATAACCTCATGACATTATGACATAGTTCAAGTCCAGTCTCTTCCAGTATTGATAATTCGTCCTTTCCTTTTGCAGAGTCATTTTGCATTCGACTCAGAGGGAATGAAGATTGATGAAAGGTTCTTATTAAAAAATCATTTTAAAATCAGAAAATTAAATTACTTTAAACAATGATTCTATATCTACTATGTCCCAGTCACTCTTCTAGATGTTGGGGGCACTTTCCTACTTGCATGCTCCCTGCCTTCTAAGTGTTCTTAGTTGGTATTTGGATTGTAAGGACAACTGCATAAGACGTTTGTTTATGTCACCCTTTCTTTGTTTAGAATAGGAAAGCAATGCAAGATCAGGAAATTAGTGACAAAAGGATTAACTTCAGAAAGGGTGTAGTAGATATTTTATTTGGGGAATTGTCAAGGAGGCCAAACCAGACAACCATTAAAAATTAACAACTAGTAATTCCTGCAGCTGCTTCACATTCCAGCTCCTGAATGTCTCCTACATGCTATTCTGCTGTGTCCCAGACCAGAGTTTCCCAAATATCTAAAAGTCCCTATCCACAGTGACTTTGTGTATATGCTTTTCTCCTGAACTGAACTGTGGTGGTGATGGTGAAGTACTGAATATATTCTCTACTGGACAGAAAGTTTAAAGAACTGAGAGACAAAGGTTATGACTACATCTTAGAACCTCCTGCTGTGGGTGACTTGAAGTCCAGGGTTAGTGCTGTAGTTCTTGGAACCTCCAACTCTCCCCAGAGAGCTGTGTTTATCTTTTAAGCAAACTAGAGAGAAAGGCCAAGAGAGAGATTAGAATTAAGGAACATTAGCATTGGCACGCAACTTACCTACATAAACTGTGGCCCCTATATGGACTTTCATTATCTGGTTTTTGAGAAAAGAGATTATATTATTAGTTGCTTAGCTTCCACACACAGTTGGGATGGAGTGTCTCTTTATTAAGGCTCTTCTGAATCTCTGTCCCATCCTGGGTGATTTCAACAACCTGAGCTTTAAGGACCCCTTCTCATATTTCTTCCCAACTTCTCAGTCTCAGAATTGGAAGAGCCTGTTTACTTCCAGCCCAGGCCCACAATAACATCTGTAGAGCAGGATAATGTAGACACGGATAAGCCATCAGTGAAGTGGGCAGTAGATAAATATGTACAGAGGAGGCACCTGCCATTAGTAGAAAGAAGGAACCCCTTGTCTCCTTGTTTTTGCTTACAATGGAGTCACCAATATATTTTGAGTTGTTGGGCTTTACAGGGATTTAATGTCATATTTCCACTTCATAAGCCCTATCTCTGATAAACAAACCAGAAGCATTGATTGAGAGCTTCCATTTCCCGATATCATTTTGAGATATTTACAAAGGTCCACCTGAATTGTGACTACCATATAGAGGCAGCCTGCATTGAAAGCCCTACTCTATTTCCCCTTCCATTTAAAAAACCAAAGTTTTAAATGTTACAATATGTACACAATACAGCAATGTGTACAAATGATAAGTGTATAGTTCAATGAATTGTCATAGTGTGTTACATAACATCATAAGCATCCCTAAGATTTATCTGTGCTGTCCTCCAATCTTCCCTCTCTCCTTCCCCAATTGCAATCCCTATTCTGAGTTCTAACACCTTTATTCTGCCTGCATTTGAACTCTGCATAAGTGGAAACAAACAAACATGCTGGATTTCATTTTCTCACAAATATGATGTCTATGAAATTCATCTATGTTTGTGTTCATGGCAGAAGTATGGTGGGCTCTGTCATTATTGCTCTACTACATTCTCTCAGACCTACCACTGTAGTGAAATAAGGCAGAATTCCACCTGCCTGAAGCCTTTCTTGGTAGCCAGAGCCCCACCCCTTGCATCTGGCAGTCAGAAGTCCAGAGAGATAAATTACTCTTTTGTAGATCTCAGTCAGTGACTGACAAGAGCTTATGTATGGACAAGCTCTCTCACTCCTTGTGTGGATAACTCTGAGGCATGCATTTTATACTGATTCTTAGAGTTCCTCGGGAGGATTAAGCTCCACCTACTCACAACATTACTGAAAGTGGAGATCCAGGTGCTTGCTGCTCAAAAACCTAGGAGTAAAACAGGAATAAAGACACAGACCTACTTGAGAATGGACTTGAGGATATGGGGAGGGGGAAGGATAAGCTGACAAAGCGAGAGAGAGGCATGGACATGTATACACTACCAAACGTAAGGTAGATAGCTAGTGGGAAGCAGCCGCATAGCACAGGGAGATCAGCTCTGTGCTTTGTGACCACCTAGAGGGGTGGGATAGGGAGGGTGGGAGAGAGGGAGATGCAAGAGGGAAGGGATATGGGAACAGTTTTATATGTCTAACTGATTCACTTTGTTATAAAGCAGAAACTAACACACCACTGTGGAGCAACTATACTCCAATAAAGTTGTAAAAAAAAAAAAAAAGCCAGTAGAGAGGCAAGTTGGTGGAAAGTTTGCTTTATTTTGGATGCTGGCAACGGGGTGGGGGTGCGGGATGCGGCTGACGCCTGTCCAAAGGCCAACTCTTCCCGACTGACAATTAGGGGACAAGAGCTTTTATAGGTGGGTGGAGGGGGCTAAATGCAGAAACAGCACAGTCACTCTGCCCGTCATCTTGAAATTGATCATGTGGTGGTCTGACCAGGGTCATCTTGATTGTTTTAAGTACAGTTAATCTTCAGTTCCAGGGTTGGTTTGTTCCCATTTCTTTGAGGCCAATTCTCAGAATTGTGGCAGCTTATGTCATGGCTACAGTCTGGACATCATGTAGTTAACTTCTTCCGCCAGGTGGGGGTTTCAGTCTCTGCAAGACAGCTCACAGGATACTGCTCAGAATGTTATCTATAGCCCTTGAGAAGGAACTAAAGGTCCTTGACTATGTTTACTGACTAAACTTTTATTATTTAGTCTTGTTGTACTGTTTTCCTTTGTTTCTGTGTTTTCTCATTTCTCTGATGAAACTTACTCTTTGGCTAAAGTTTTTCCACAGACAAAATGCAGTCCGAGGACATGGGGGCAAGAACCACAGGGTCCTGCTCCGTTTCAACAATGGTAACTGGCTTTCTAAAGTACCCTTTTATTGGTTAAATTCCCTTCCCTGTGTCATTTCCCCACTCCTCCAGTAATGTTTCCTGGATTAACCTTCCAGATAAATTAATTGGACCTGAATCCTCATCTCAGGGTCTGGTTCTGGGAACTTGATCTAATAGCAAGTAGTTTGATCATCTTTATTGCTCTGTATTGTTATATGAATGTATATTAATAATTTATATGTTATTATGTCAATGGACATTTCGGTTCTTTCCAAATGTGGCTGTTGTTAATAATATTGACATGGACACAAGCCTCTTAGATAGCCTCATCCACCAGAGGGCAGACAGCAGAAGCAAGAAGAACTACAATCCTGCAGCCTATGGAACAAAAACCACATTCACAGAAAGATAGACAAGATGAAAAGGCAGAGGGCTATGTACCAGATGAAGGAACAAGATAAAACCCCAGAAAAACAACTAAATGAAGTGGAGATAGGCAACCTTCCAGAAAAAGAATTCAGAATAATGATAGTGAAAATGATCCAGGACCTCGGAAAAAGAATGGAGGCAAAGATCGAGAAGATGCAAGAAATGTTTAACAAAGACCTAGAAGAATTAAAGAACAAACAAACAGGGGCTTCCCTGGTGGCACAGTGGTTGAGAGTCCGCCTGCCAATGCAGGGGACACGGGTTCATGCTCCAGTCCGGGAAGATCCCGCATGCCGTGGAGTGGCTGGGCCTGTGAGCCATGGCCGCTGAGCCTGCGCGTCCGGAGCCTGTGCTCCACAACGGGAGAGGCCACAACAGTGAGAGGCCCGTGTACCGAAAAAAAAAAAAAATATATATATATATAAACTTCTCAGAGGTAGTAGGGTACACTAATTATCCACCAGAGTTCCTTTTGTATCCAAATCCCCAACAACCTGGGCTGGAGGTTGTTAATCTAGAAACAGAAGTCAATTTAAAAAGCATTAATAGGAAAAACAACAGCTGTTGTAAATACTGCTTCATATGCCTTTTAAGTATTGTATAACTTGTCCTGAGACTGAAAGGACTTGGGAATATGGGAAACTTTAGTAACACATCCATTCAAAATTCAAATACAAATTTCAGTTCCATTCAGTTTTGCAGCAATACTTTAGTGCTCAATGATCAACTCTGTTCTGGGTTTGGTGGAGGATCAACATAAAGAAAGCCTTCAGATTGTTTTTCCAAAGAGGAAAAGCAGATGGCCAACAGGCACATGAAGAGATGCTCAACATCATTAATCATCAGGGAAATGCAAATCAAAACCACAATGAGATATCACCTCACACCTGTCAGAAAGGCTATTATCAAAAAGAACACAAATAACAAATGTTGGTGAGGATATGGAGAAAAGGGAACCCTAGTTCACTGTTGGGATTGTAAATTGATGCAGCCACTGTGGAAAACAGCATGGAGATTTCTCAAAAAACTAAAAATAGTACTACCATATGATCCAGCAATTCCACTCCTGTGAGTATACCTGAAAAAAAACTGGAAACACTAATTTGAAAAGATACATGCACCCCAGTGTTCATTGCAGCACTATTTACAATTGCCAAGACATGGAAGCAACCTAAGGGTCCATCGACAGATGAATGGATAAAGAAGATGTGGTATATATATATATATATATATATATATATATATATATATATACACACACATATGCACACAATGCAATACTACTCAGCCATAAAAAAGAATGAAATTTTGCCATTTGCAGCAACATGGATGGACTTGGAGGGCATTATGCTAAGTGAAATAAGTCAGAGAGAGAAAGAGAAATACTGTAAGATATCACTTATATGTGGAATCTATAAAAAACAGCAAAAATGAATGTCACAAAAAAGAAACAGAAAACAGATATAGAGAACAAAGTGGTGGTTACCAGTGGTGGGAGCAACATAGGGTGAGGGAATGGAAGGGACAAACTATTGGGTGTAAGATAGGCTGAAGGATGTATTGTACATGGGGAATATAGCCAGCATTTTGTAATAACATTAAATGGAAAGTAGCCTTTAAAAATCATATAAAAATTAAAAAAAACTGGCAAATCAACAAGTAGCCATTCAAACATGGTATTTAAAGACATGTAGGTAAATATAATCAGCTGAAAGAAGTGAAAACGGTTGCCTCTCTAGAAGGGGACTGGGAAGAAAGGTGTGGGAAAACTAGTGTTTTCTATAACAAATTATTTGATCCTTTATGTGCATGTGTACCTTTGATTAAAAAAAAAAACTTTAAAACATACCACGTTGGTGTAGGAATCTGTGAGTTCTGGGATACAGAATTTGTTTTTCTCTGAAAATCCTTTTGTTAAAGAACTAAATAAAAGGTGTTATTTGTGATTTAAAAAAAGGAAAGAAAGAAAGAAAGAAAGAAAGCCCTCAGATCCCCTGATCTGGATCTTGCAGACTTCTACCATTTTTAGAATGTCAGTATAACAAATTACCTTTTTATTTTAGGGAGATTTTTGTCTTATGATAACATATCCTGAGTCCTTACACATACAATAAATATCCTTTTGTAGTTAAGCTGTGGTTAATGTCCGTAATTCAAAACATAATCATGGTAAAATGTGTTTAGAGGAGAGAAAAGTTACTGCCATAAAACATAGAAATTTTGTTCTTTAGGAGAGATGTGAGGTTGTGCTTTAAGAGTCTAATGACCTGAAGTCCTGTCTTAAAATAAGAATCTGATGAAGCAGACTTGGTTATTTTTTTTACCAGGAATCTTAATTTTTTTTCAAATAGACTACAGTAGAGTAGAATTACAGGTGTGGCATTCATGAAAATGGACTGCTCAGATCTCCAGCTGCAGGGAGCATGATTGACAACTGATGGTTTCATCTACTACCCCAGAGGATCCAACACTGCCTTTGTGCTGAGGCCACACTTCTTCTCAGCCAATGACTGAGCATGATGAAAATACTATGACAAGCCCATCCTTGAAAGATGTTGGACTCTTCCTGTGTGTTTTTGGATTAAGAACTCCTCCTTGGCTTGGCTCAGTCTTTCTTAGACTGTGCTGCTATCTGTGACTCCTACCCTGTCCTTACTTCCCTTCCTCCTTCCATGGGAGTCATGGTCTGAAGGTTCCCTCTACTTCCTCCTGCTCCTTTCCCCAGTAAACATTTTGCATGCATAATCTCATATTGGTGTGTGCTTCTCAGTGGACCTAAACTAACACAAGTTGTTATGAGAGTGGTCCAGGAAAACAGATGGAAGGATGAGGATGCAGGACTAGCTCACTAAGCACTTGGTGGGCAGAGAAGATGCCATCCTGAGCAGATCATCCCTGGAAAAGTTTGGTGTCCCGATTGCTAAATATTTCACCAGTGGTAACCTGGTAAACACACCAGTGCAGGGAAATGCCCTTGCATATGTGATGATTTAGAGATATTTGGGTGTGGGGTGGAGGCAATGTTTATGAAGACAGCAATGCAGCTTCACAACAAAATGAAGATTCGATAGAGTCACAGAGCTCTCGAGACATTTGAATGTTCATCATCTAAGACAGGTCAGTTATGCTAAGTTCAGAGTATTGGATTGGAAACCTGGAACTCTGAAACATAGGATGGGAGATCTGGGTTGGTGCTCCTGAGGATGTTGGCTCTGCAGATCCTCTAGAATCTTCAGAGCTTGAAAAATTTGTCCACCCTTTCTTAGAAGACTCTGCAGAGGCCTCATCCATGTAAGGTAACGTATATTCTCAAGAACTATTTCTAGTTCCTTTCCCAGCTTCCAGGCTATAAGATAAAAATCCCAGAAAATCCAAGCTGCTGGGCCTGATAAGGGAGAAACAATCATAAGACTTAGCTGTAATGTACAGGCAGAAGTTGGGGGAGTATATTTGGGATTGGATTTCCAGGGTGCTTGCTCAAGGAGCTGGAATGTAGGATAGGAATTCATTAACCTGGTGATATTTTCTCTGGACAAGGAATTTAGATCCCTGTCAAGGACCATAGGGGATAAGACAAACCCACTGCTAGGGTGGCTCTTAAAAGCTTGGAAGAATTAAGGGCCAATGGTGAGCCCCAGGTATGACATGATTCTGGAAGGAGACCAACAGGCCTCTTGGTGACAATCAACCATATTAGGCCCTTTTGTCCTGGAATGGCCAGAAGTTTGCCTTTATGGGGATAGACTCGTAGTCTCAGTATGAATTTGCCTCTCTTGACTGCAGAGCCTCAGCTAGCACTACTATCTTGGGGCTATAGAAAGCTCATGGGGGCATTGAATCCCATACAGCATAACATCTGACCAGCGGATCCACTTCCCAGTGAAGTAGTGGAGTTGGTCCATGTTGTATCACATACTACAGGATGCTGAAGCACGTGTCATCACAGAATTCTGGAACAGCCTTCCAAAGGCACAGTTTCAAAGGTAATGCTCTGAGAGAATGTGGTGCCATCTTTCAGGATATAATACATGCATCAAACCAGAAACCTCCGTCCAGTGCTATGTTCCTAGTAAGAAGAATACATGGGTCCTGGAACAATGGAGTTGAAGCAGGAGTGGCCCTACATGCCACCATTCCCAACAGCCCACTGGGGGACTTTGTGCTGCCTGTCGCCACAGCTGCAAACTCTACAGCGTTGGAGGTCTTGGTCCCCAAAGGAGGCTCCCTCTTGCCAGGGGACACAGCAAGGGTCCCATTGATTATAAGTTTCATCTGCTGTCAGGGCACTTTGGACCCTTTGTGCCCAGGGACTAGAGGCAAGGAATCACCATCGTGTTAATCACCATCAACAGTTAACAACCGATCATCAGGAGGAGGATATAGGGTCCTTTTATACAATGGGGCAGGAAGGAATATGCATGGCACTCATGATGGACAAGCTGTAACAGTGTGACCTGAGAAAAGTATGATTGCTGAGGGCTCATACCCCTCAGGAAGGAGGTTTTGGGTCACACTACCAGGCAAGCCAGCCACACCTCCTGAGATCACAGATGAAGATGCAGGGAATTTAGAATGGAAAGTGGAGGAGGGTGAGGATGAGTACCAGCTGTGGTCTTGTGATTAATCACAGTGATGAAATTCTAGTTCATCCCACTAAATGTCCCCTTTCAAGATGCACCTCAGGGAGAGAGACCCAAAGGAAGTGTAGGGGAGCTGTTCTCAAAACCTTCATGAAGCAGTAGATTTGTAAGATGCAAAGGTGGGCCATGTAGCTATGGAAACATACTGCTGAACTCTCCTGCTGCAGGGAGCATAACTGATTGATAGCCCCTG